>NC_135400.1:4393392-4693392 GCF_051989625.1 Stigmatopora argus
AGGGCCTCCGTTGTCCCAATCCAAGTAGATGTTTAGCAAGGAGGCTCGCTACTTGCATGCCTTGCTTCTGCTCACATGTAGCAGCCTCTTTTCCGCGTAGTATTGACCTTCCAGTGCGTTAGCATGTTAGCAAAAAATGCTAAGTAAAGCGGGGAAAGTTTACACACTTTGGCAAACGAAATTTGTCACTGTAATAAAATCTTTAAAATTACAATATATATTCAACATAGCACAAATGCATTTCCACAGCATGCACTGTTGTCGGTGTTTAATCTGCTACCAGCAAGGAAAGTCCACTTTGTTTACAAACTGCGCGCTCTCTCGATTTTTGCCGTATTCTGTTGTGGTGTCGCAAAGTGTAGACGCAAATTAATTCATGCGGTCAACAAACAACAAAGACGGCCATTGGAGGAAAATAACATTTTTCCCCTTTCAACATTAATACCTCACTAGAAAACGGGTTATAATTTTATATTCACTTTTTTGTTATCATCACTCGGACATGGTATTGAAAAGAGTAAAACTGAACCTATGTAAGGTAACAAGATATTAATAAACCAAAACAAAAAAACGGAAGTGAATAAAATTCCTAGAAGAAAATACACATGGCCCAAATTTATTTGAATGTATTTCCTTTTCTTTTCTTATTGAATTAACATTTGTTTTAAATGATTTAAAAATGTTTAGAATTATTTATATTTTGTATTACTAATGGTTTTTCATTTTTTTTTAAATTTTAAGTAATAATAATAATTCTCTCCAAAATGAGTGTTCAATGTATTAGTTTTTCAATCAATTATATTTATGTATTTGTTTTTTCTATTGCCCATGCCAAAGTATATGTGCTAACAACACTCGTACTACAATTGGATGGCAAATGGGGACCGCAAAATATTTGTCCCGTGGGCGGGAAATTGGCCCTAGAACTGCAAGTTTGAATGGAATGTTCTAAATGAATGGTATAAAAATATTAAAGGATCATAATTCGTACATGAAAGGGTTAATATTTTTGCTTCACTGCTATTTATGCGTCAGGTTGGAATTCATGCATCTGATTGGTTGATGAGTCACCTGACTTGCCTCGAAGCAGCTGGGTAAATATGGCGTCAGTCTCACTGTGTAATGATAATGTGTTATCTGTCTGCAAACGGTGTGCTTGCTGGACGTATTAGTGAACGAGACGGCGTAACGGGAATGAAGATATTGAAGAGAAGACGGAGAAAGTTGCGTAATTTGAACGTCTCGTTCCTTGACATTGCATGAACTGATGATGGCCGTGTGGTGAGACTGGCGCTATATAATTGCTTTTGTTAGCAGGACGCTGACCCGTTTGCATGCATGAATTGACAGTCCATATATTTTGGACACGATCCACGATGCTATAGTTCTCCACAAGGAGACAATTTCTACATAGGATTGTGTATTTTTGGTGGAGAGTACGAAGATCACTGTGACTTAACATTATCTGACTGGCCTGCTCTCTGACAGCTTCTTCATAATTGATAGATGAGCTGCACAGTGTGGTGTCTCTCATGCCTTCCTCTAGAATAGCACTATGATAGGTTCACCAGATGTGGTGGCTTTCACAAAAGAGGATGATGATTTTCAGGCTAATCTTGACCCATGGGCAATTCCAGAGGAATTCTCTATTCCCCTCCATCCTCCAGCTGACTCCAACCCCTGGGCCAAAACCTCATACGCTAAGTTCACCAAAGACTTCATCCTCATTTCAGAGTTCTCCGAACAAGTGGGTCCTCAGCCCCTCCTCACCATTCCCGAGGACCCCAAAATCTGGGGCACCTTTGATCTCAATTACTTTTCCCTTCGCATCATGTCAGTGGACTACCAGGCCTCCTTTGTGGGGCATCCCCCTGGCAGTGGATATCCTCGACTCAGTTTTGTGGAAGACTCAAGGGTCGTACTGGGTGACTCTAAAGAGGGTGCTTTTGCATATGTTCATCACCTTACACTGTATGACCTGGAGGCGAGGGGCTTTGTGCGGCCATTTTGCATGGCATATGTTTCAGCAGATGAGAGGAAAATCATGTTACAGTTTCAGGAACTCTCCATTCGCTTCTCCAAAGCCTCGGAGTGCTTAAAGGCTGGCAACCGCAGAGCCTTCGCCAAAGAACTTCACAGAAAGCTTCGAGACCTAGAGTAAGTGTGCTTTCTTAAATCAGTACAACCAGTGTTTCCATTTAATTGATAACTAAACAAAGATATTAAACATTATAATTTCACCCTCACTTAATTTTAACTTTGTACAGAATTAAACAAAAATATAGACTCCCGGAAAATTAATGAGATGGAATGCTGGTCAATGAATTCAAATAGAGAACCTGACTTTCCTATAAATGGTGTTTATGGGAATTTTCAAGAATCTGAAAAGTAAATTGCAAAACGTCCTGAATGTGTTTTCTTCTGGAGCGGATTCAATTAAAATGCAATATTTGTCGTGGGAACAGTAAATTTGGAACATTTCTACATTTGCATCTGAAAAAATGTGGAATACCAAAAATATATATAAGCTTAAGAACAGACTTATTCACTGGCTGAGCGGACAGCTAAGACAAGATGGGCTCTCGTCCAGTCACCAACAAGAGGCATTGATTTGAAGCATCTAATTGTGATGCGTTTGAAGTTTCCAAGATCAATGTATCACTAAATGAGTAGCTGTCACAGCTTAGTATTTATGTCCAGTGAGGCAACCACAAAAAGTTGCTGCCTTCATCAAAAGGGAATGCATGTAAAAAAAACTCGCACAAATAATAATAGTACATAATTTGCACAATTTGTTTCATAATGATGTGCATCAATTTTATAAATATTGAAATGCATATTCATAGACTACTAGTACTACTACTAGACCCAAAATTTCTACTATATTAGTGTATATGTTAACACTGCGCATTTGGCTACACGGAATTTATTCGCAAATCGAAAGAGCCTGCCGTGAGTGAATTTTTGGTTGTGTACAAAGATCACAGGGTTCATGTAGACTTTAACAAACACTATGGCGAAGGATGCATTTGAAATATGAACCTCAGAATCTGTGAAACAGACACTACAACTACTGACCCAATGTGTCTAAAAAGTTAATTGATTTTTCTTTTTTCTAATTTTCTATTTTCATGTTTGATATCAAGTAGTGCGCGGTGCATACTGGGATATATACAACAGCATTTTCATTTCTACAAAAAAGAAGCCTATTATAAAGCATTGTGCTCTTTTATACCTTGGAATCTTTAAAAATATTTTTCCCTCTGTCTAAAAAGAGTTAATTGATTTTTCTTTTTTCTAATGTTCTATTTTCTTGTTTGACATCAAGTAGTGCGCGGTTCATGCTGGGATACCATGCTTGCCGCGTATTTAACGTTGACAAATTTAGAGGCGGTCCTTCTTGGTGCTTTCGGTTTATGAAAATTTCTGTAATCTCTCCATCCACACACGAGCTACTATTTCACAGCAACTGCCAGTTGACTACCAAGAAACGCTGGCCACTTTCCGCACATACTGCAGAAACAAGATTACTGAAAAAAAGATCCGGCCAGAGCATATAATCAAAATGGACGAGGTTCCACTCGCCTTTGACATTCCTGTGAACCTCACTGTGGCTAAAACAGGAGCGCGTTCAGTGAATGTTATACCTTGCTGTTGTTAAAAGATAAAACTGTGTCACGAAAATACTAATACTTTACCTCGGAGAAGATAATAAAACAGTTGTTTATTCATTTTGGCAGTGAAAGGAGTTGTCAGAAAGCTGATTTTGTAACCTATTAACAAAGTTTGACTGACCTATCTAACTGATTTGTTGACATTACCTCTAGCGTAGCACCGTCTAATGGTAACTCGACTGTAGCGCCTTATAATGCGGTGCGCCTTATATATGGAAACATTTTAAAATGTCATTCACTGCAGGTGTGCCTTATAATGCGATGCGCCTTATAGTGTGGAAAATATGGTACTCTGTTTTTAGATGCTCCCAAGAAGTACTAAATATTTGTCTGTGGTGAGATATGAATATACTGCTGCATACCTTATTTCCAGAAAACTGAGCCATGTCAGTTTGAAAATCTTATTTTTAGCAAAATGTTTTACCATGGTTTCCCTCATATAAATGGCAATTATAAAGCAAACCAAAAGCAATGATTTGAAAACTTTTGTCCCCCTTTTAGGTACACTTACTCTGTTTTGCAGAGGGAAGAGGGCCTGCAAAGAGAGGCAGGGACACAGAGCGTGTACTCTGCTCAGGCTGTGGAAAAGGCCAATGAACTTGCCAACGTGGAAAAGAGCATATACGAGCACAGAGACCTCCTTAAGCAGATCAGCTCATACCCACATCGTCCTCGCAGGGACCCTCAAGCTGTTGCGTGTCAGATGTGTATGAGCGAGTGTGAAGAGCTTTTTGCCAAGTATGCCAAGCTAGGCAATCCATTGAGTTGCAATGATGAAAGGGAGAAGGAAGGAGATGTTTGGGGACGCAACGGTCATAAAGGTGAAGTGGGAATGGATGAAGACGAATGTGTCAAACGCAGACCTTCTTATACGCCGCAGCTGATCAAAGCCAAATCTGCAAAATGTTTTGACAAGCGCCTCAAGACCCTCCAAGAGCTGTGCGATAACAACTTCTATGAGGCCACTGTGGAGCTTCTGAAGGAGACGGAAAAGAGTTTCCGAGGTGACCTCTGCTACCTGCATACCCGTCGTTTGCATCGAGCCCTGCGGAGGGAGCAGAGAATTATTAACTTTTTATTCGAGGAGGAAATCTGTGAAGATGACTACGATGATCTCGACAGCAGGGCAAGATTAAGAACATTTTGTGCTATGAACCATGCTGTAGAAAACCTCACACTCATAAGTCCAGAACCTATTGTAGGTGGATCAGAACCTCTAAAGCCTTACGACCCTGCCTCAGAAACTCGCCATACGCCAAGTCTCACGCTAGAAGATGGAGATCTCCAATTCTCTTGTTTTGACCCAGATATGGATATCCAGAAGTGCTTTGAGAAGCCTAATGGTAACTGTAGCAATCAAACAAGTTCAAAGGCAGTTTTAGATCAAGAGTCTGACTCGACTCCAGATTGCGACTATAAAACTGATGTGGATGGTCAGAGCAACAGTCAATGGGTGGAGGCTGCTACTGATGAAGAAAGGGACCCCCAGGCTTCGTCAGAAGAAACTACCAAGGAGGAAATATGCGAGGACTCAACGCTGGTTCCGTTGGATGCCGCCTGCTGTATGGCTCATGAACGATTTATTGATAATCCGCCCGATGTTGCGCCCCATATCACTGTTAATATCCAGAATACTCAAATCCTGGTGGTCAAGCGGGAGCCCCAGGCCCTACGTCCACTCCTGGATGACTACGCCGTGGGATCTCCGACCTCGGAGAGCCATGCTGCTGGACTCCTGGGAGATGCTCTGTCCCATACTTCAGCTGAAGACGGGTCTGATTGTACCATGAGTACGTCTACCGGTTCTGATTGGACTGCCTCCCCTCTGGGCAACAGGTTGATCCTGACTCTGCGTCAGAAGAAGAAGGCGGGACAGGGGGCCTTGCGGTTCGTGCGACAGTATCCCTTTGCTATTCAGGCTCTGTGGTGTTTGCTGAGCGGAAGGACACTTGTGGTGCTTGGGGCTGATGAGGGGAGAGTTCGCCGGCTGGTTTCTGCCTTGGCCCTATTTGTACCCGCTCCAGGGAAATGTGGAGAGCGGGTGCAAGCATGGCTTTGCTGTCCTTTTACCCTTACTGACCTGCACAGGTGGAAACTTATTGGATTGCAAAGGTGAGCATTCAAGAAAAAATACATCCAACATAATTAGATATGTGACAACAAATCGACATAGTGATATATCCCACCAGGTTATCCGTAAGCTCCTGACAAGAATTGATATACTATATAAATATTGTTACTATTTAATCGATGGAACAGCATGTTGCTACCTAAGTTTTTCATTATTATTCTTTTTTACTACAAATATGGCTATAATAATTCAGACAGCCAATATACCTTGATTTACTCATATGTCAAATCATCAAGGGTTCCCACCGAAATGTCCTAAAACAAATTAATTTGTTCCAACCCTCTGAAAAACAACAACAAATAACAGGATATATTTGAATGGAAAAATATTTTTATTTGTTCTAATTCGTAATCTATTAACAGAGTAACAAATAACTAGTGGTTTAATAGTACTAAAATGTGTTTAATAGTTCTAAAATTAGATGGATTTCGTGGAAGGGAGAGAGTGAAAGAGAGAGGGGGGACTTTTTGCATGGCAACGCGCTCGTAACATAACATAAACGCATTTAAATGAACTTGGATTACGATGCAGACACCCTAAAAAATATGTTTAATCTAACCTTACACTAAACTTAATTCTAATTTTGATACCCTTTTTCTCCCGGGTTGGCTCTATTTGCCCCGCCTCCACCCTGACTTTCAGATGCAACCTATCGAGTGTTGTTTCCTTTTGTATTTCCTCCAAAATATTACGAAAATGATGCACATAAATGTCCTGACAATAGGGTAATGCACAACCACTTGCCAACGGTAAGTACTATACTCTTCTCGTATTGGCGAGCTAGCTCCGCCACCCGTACAACATTCTGCACTGACGAAAAGGGAAAAAAAACACTGAAAAAATGCAACGCTCTGCCCAGTGCTCGTAGAGACATTTCACGACGGAGTTGCGGCGAGATGAGGTTCTCATAAGCAGCCTCGCGGCTGTCTCGAATGCTTGTATTTCAAAAAATTTCTCGTATCTCAAGGTAAATATTTTCTAGAAATTTTACTTAATTTTATCTCAAACTGCTCGTATGTGGGGGCACTCGTATGTCAAGGTATATTACTGTACTAATCAACTTGTTCCTACCAAGAGTTTCAACAAGAATGCCTTTGATATTGTCCACTCAATGACGGCACAAGATGTCCAAATCATTTCAACTTGTAAGGGGCAAGTGAACATTCCCATATATCGGTCAGGATGTATTGGAAATCTACTCTAATCTATTCACAGACAGTCCTCCGAGGTGGATGTCTATTGTTGTCGACGGCAGGTAGGGGGTTCAATTTTGAGTCGCGTCTTTATTAATGTTAGTGTACTTACGGGCAACTCCTGTTGATTTTGCGTCTTTACGAAAACATTCTTTTGCAACATTCTTTTAAACAAATAAGTGTTTTTAAACTCATTGATTGCTTTTGACAACGATAGACATTCAATCTGGAGGATTGGCTGAGTATACACACCTTTTACTTACTGCCTTAAGTAATACTCTACAGTTGTTTTAAAAAATAAAAACTCATTGCATGCTATTGATGGTGCTAGATGTCCAGTTCTTTTTGACCGGGAATATCAAATTCTATGCCATCAATTGTACCAAATGCGTTTACATAGACACTATTCTAGGAGAACGTTTTTGTCTAGAGGAAAATTTTAGCAGTGACATCATTTTAAAACGATACCATATGGAATTAAAAATACATAAAAAATATTGGGGCATATCACCATATTGATATATATTGTCACAGTGCTAATCACAACTGTTAATATGTATCCTCTCTCTCTCTCTCTCTCTCAGAGTGGCATCCCCTGTGGGTTCAAGCATCATGTACTCACTGTCTCGCTATAGCCGCTACATTTCCATCCTGGACGCTGACCAGAAGACATTGCGCTGTCCGCCTTATTGTGGAGAACTGCTCACTAACATGGCTGACCATCGGACCTATGTTCGCCGAGGTTCTACGTACTTCCTTCATG
This sequence comes from Stigmatopora argus, assembly GCF_051989625.1. Lineage (NCBI taxonomy): Eukaryota > Metazoa > Chordata > Actinopteri > Syngnathiformes > Syngnathidae > Stigmatopora > Stigmatopora argus. Next base: position 4,401,154 of record NC_135400.1, read on the forward strand.
TGCAGAGCATTCTGTGCCGTCTAGTGGCCAAAGCCTTTCTGTTCACCTTCACCCATCACCTTCACCTGCCAGTGAACCATACAGAGGGGTCAGCTGGGGTGGAGACCCGACGCAACTGCTTCCTTCGGGAGCAGCTAGGGGACGACGACAGCCAGATAGTGCTCTACCTCAGCCAGCTGATTAATCAGCACTACCTGCATGGTGCTGACGGCTGCAGTGCAGCAGCGCCTTCTTTTAGTTTTAACTACACCACCAGCGTTTTATACAAAATCTGATGTTTTTTTATTTTTTAATTATTTTTGTTTTATTTTATTTTTTATTTTTACAATAGTAAACATGTTCACCTTTTTAGTTTTTTAATGTACTAAAGATTATCTTGTGCTTGAAGATGATCATTTTAACATGGGATTAAACTGGTTTTATTGTAATGTGTGTTGCACCAATACCGATGGTATCGGTACATATATAACACTAAAATGCGTTATTTAATAGGGAGTACTAAGAAATAATGTTCCAATACCTTGCAATAAATAATTTGACAAGTTAGTTTCCAACGGCTGGCTGTCTCACCCAAAATGGTTCCCGGCAACCCACACTGGCATTATTTTAAAAAAGCGCGTTTCCCTTCCCAAGATGATTATCGACGTCCAATCATGTGTCGTCCAATCATACTACTTCTGTGAATTGCAATCAGTTCATCGCCAACAGGTTGCCTGCAAGTGTACGAACGCAGCAAGCCCTCCGACTTTAATTGAATTGGACATCTCGTGGTGTTAATGGCAAACGATGAGTCTAATCAATTACATGGCAGTCAAATGAATATGTCTTGATTTAGTATCTAAAGAATAAAAAACAAAACATTTTTCAGTGGTATCAGAACAGAATCTGCATTGGCCGAAACCGGCCGATATCGGTGCAACACTAACTTTAATATCTCTGCATAAAATCTGGGCTGTGTGTGTATCGTAAATGAGAAAACTAGCATATGTCGGTAAATGGATCAGTTGTTAAAGCATGTTGACTCAAATCTGCAAATACTGTAATCCTGACACAAAAGTCTAAATGTTTGCACATATCGGGTTACGTTGCAGGATGAGACACTTCTCAAATGTGTAATGTATCTTTGCATTTTTTTTTATTACAGTAAAAATGAATTTGACCCTACTTTTCTTGTACAAAAATAGCCAGTTTGGCCACAGACAATGCTGATTTTACAATGTGGGACTTTCAACAGTAAATTTCATTTTTGAGAAGGTGAAGCGAGCAGTCCCTGATGCTTTTCCAAGCTTGATAAATTGGATGCAATTGTCTTCACGTGATAAGGCATGTCTTTGAAGAAGTCTGTGGTTACTTTGAGGTGCACAAAAAAAACTGCAGCTAGTATTTATTAATGTGCTATTTTGTGGAATTTTGACTTCAAAGCTATTTAATCTTAATGTATTGAATTTCACTGTTGTCTTAAAGGTGTGATACTTACTGTTATGGCATCAGCATGGGCCTGTTCTGTGCCACAGTTAATTATATCGATAGTGTTGCCGCTCTATCATGGGGGAAATTATTGTTATAGACAGGGTGCACAAGTTGGATTGTTTTAGGTGAGGAACAATTGGATCTTAGATATATTTATAAAACCTGTTTTATCGTTGCCTGATCAGTGGTCTTTGTTGATTGTAACCACAAATCCGATGTTTTTTTTAAATATTACCTGTAACGTGTCTTCACAAATTTCAGAAATTTGAAACACCACTGAAACAACCATATGAAAGAATGATTTTTTTTTTAAATACATTTTTCCATTGCAAATTCTGTATTGCTGTACCAACTATAAAAGTTAAACATGTGATTGCATGGAGTTGGAAGGTCATGGTGGGAGTATCAATTTCATCCTTAAATGGATATTGATTATGAAGGCATTTTTTATGTCTCTTCTATCAACTGTTTCATGAACTTATTTTAACGCAAAGAACTTAGCGTATCGTTACATTTCTCTTGGCACATTTATTTTAACCAGTTTGTTGCATGTGACCTAACAAATAGATTTCCCATGTTTTTAACCAATTTCCCCGTTCAGCAAAAAAAGTGAATGTAAGCCATGTCGCAGTGTGCGTAACATGTAAACACTCAGTGTCCTTATATTACATTTATGTCTTATCTGTGAAATTTTGGTGTCGGACGGTGAAGTGGTGGTATTATTTTCAGCAGATTGTGTCTTATTTTTTTCTTACTGTATATACTAATGTTGCACGGATACCGATACCGATTCTGACACCTGGGTACCGCACAAATACTACTCCCCCCCCAACTTTATTACTACACTGCATACTCAAGTGTAAAGTACGTAATTCCTATCATGGCTTGGTCAGACACTGCGGTAGACGTCCAATCCCTTTTAAGAGGAAATGTTCATTCATTCGCTGCTGCCATTCCGCTTTAAATACATTTGATGTCAACTAGAGATGAATTCATTAAAATTCATAGAGGGATGAAAAGAGCCTGATTGGACATCTATCATAATACCAGTGAAAGAGTTACATTTTGGTAATTTTGTTCATTAAATTATTTGCATCCATTAAAACTTTTGCACTTATATTTATTTCCCTTGGAGTTATGATTCCACTGTTATATTTATTCATTTTCTGTCCTGCTTATCCTCACAAGGGTTGCAGGGGTGCTGGAGCCTATCCCAGCTGACTACGGGCACCAGGCAGGGGACATCCTCAATTGGTGGCCAGCCAATCGCAGGGCACAAGGAGACGGACAACCATTCACGCTCACACTCATAGCTAGGGGCAATTTAGAGTGTTCAACCAGCCTACCCTGCATGTTTTTGGAATGTGGAAGGAAACCGGAGCACATGAAAAAAACCCACGCAGGCCCAGGGAGAACATACAAACTCCACACAGGGGGACCAACCTCGGATCGAACCCATGACCCCAGAACTACCTACATGGCCGCCCGACCGCCCACTGTGATATTGAACATTAAACTGACAATTAAAAAGAAGTGCTTCAAGAGATATGTTTCTACGGCTTGTCTGTAATGTACTTATGCTACCTTTAGAATTAGCTTGAATTATATATATAACCTACTGATTAGGTTGTGCATATCACACATTTTTGAGTTTGATTACTTTAGTACTGTTCCATTATCAGCAATATATTGAGGATTAAAAAAACAAAGAACATTTCAATTTATTCATTATCTGAAACGCTATTTGGTCCCCAGGCCGCCACTTTGATACCTGTGTGAGGCAGTGTTAACTTCCAATTCAGCTATGCTGCGATTTGTAGTACTAAGCATTTCTTTTGACAATGTACCCTCCCTATACATCTTACATACATCATCTCTTTCAACCAATGCCTTAAAATTATATTGTCCTACTTAATTCTAGTTAATTAGCACTGTCAGTCACAATTTAAATTCCTTAAACTGATACAGATATTAAATTTAAGTTGCTGTGAAAAAAATAATTTTAGGCTCCTAAATAAATGACCAATTTTGACTCAACGGCTACCTTTGAGTATAAGTCCGAGTATTGAAAGTTAAAAGATGAGTTCTTGACAGGAGGCCAGTCACTCAGAACTGTTTTATTCAAATTATCCCAATAAACAGGTTTTAAAAACAAAAATAAATTCACACCAAGCTCTTTTTAAATGAAAAAACAAAACAAAAACAAATCACTACTGAAAAAAGACCTAAAGACAACTTCACCTAGAGGTATTGAAGATAAGGGTTTTAGACAGGTTACAGTCATAAAAACAGCTGTAGCAAATACAAGAAGGCCCCTCTCAGTGAACTTCTTAGCCATTTTCCGACCGTTGGGAATGATGTTGTCCAGAATAAGGAAACATTTTTAAAGCAGGTGTGACAGCAAAGGTGGAGTTCAAGTCTTGATGTTCTACACTTAACCTGAACATCCTCTGCAGCCACAGTGGGTGCATTCAATGATCCTTCCCTACAAAGAAATGAGAACTCATGAGGGTGAGGCGAGGAAGTGTTTGCCATACATTAGTGCTGCACAATATATGCTAAACAATATCAAATTTTCTATTGACATTTTATTCTTTTGTTATTATCACCTTGTACAGACATAGTGATACAGTAGTACCTCGACATACGAGTGCCCCGACATACGAGTAAAATTTCGGGCAACTATTTATTTTGAGATACGGGACAAATTTTGATTGTTGCATTTTTTCAGTGTTTTTCCCCATTAGTCAGTGCGAATGGCGTATATACTACTTCTTATTGGCAAGTGGTCGTGCATTATCCTATTGTGAGGACATTTGTGTGCATCATTTTCGGAATCTTTTAAAGGGAATACAAAAGCAAACAACCCTCGATAGGTTGCATCTGAAAGTCAGGGTGGAGGCTGGGCAAATATAGCCAACCCGGGAGAAGAAAGGTATAAAAAAATGTAAAACAAAATTAGAATTAAGTTTAGTGTAAGGTTAGATCAAACTTATTTTTGAGTGTGTCTGCATCGTAATCCAAGTTCATTTAAATTAGTTTGTTATGTTACGAGCGTGTTGCTGTGCAAAAAGTCCCCCCCCCCCTCCGTCTCTCCCCCCTCCACGAAATCCGTCTAATTTTAGTACTATTAAACACATTTTAGTACTATTAAACCACTAGTTATTTGTTACTTTGTTAATAGAAAGTGAATTAGAACAAATAAAAATGTTTTTCCAATCCAGTATCCTGTTTTGGGTGTTTTTTCAGAGGGTTGGAACAAATTAATTTGTTTTTAGTTCATTTCTATGGGAAACGTTCGTTTGAGTTACGAGAAAATCGACATAGGAGCTCGTATTAAGCTCGTATCCCGAGGTACCACTGTATTGTACTAACTTTACACGGGAGTTTTAGTTTGCTGCAATACTTCAAGGTGGTGGACTTTTTGCTTATTTAACAATTACAGCAGGTTGGTATTTCTATTCAAAAATGAGTGAAGGAAGAACCCTGTTATAATTGTTATATAATTTTTCATAAAATAATTAAAAATCTATATTCATGAAAATTGTGTAAAACCATGAGACTTACAACTTCCAGCTTGCTTTTAGGAACTCTGCAAATACAGTTTGTCCCGAAGTTGGTGTCACGTGTTTGGATGCAACGGAGGCAGCATAGGTTCTCATAACCCTGCTTCTTCCACTTGGCAATCAGGTTCTTGTCAGCGTAACCTTCTTTTATGCAATATTCGTACAGCTCTGTACAAGACACACACCAAGGAAAAACAAACGTCAGTTTAGCATCTATTACGCTACAACAGACCTGGGGATTGTACGGCCCCGGGGCCGCATAGAGCGCTTGTGTTGGTTGAGACCAGCCCGTGTAAGGTTGATTGGAAATGACAAAATAAATGAAATTTCAAATTTTACCTCAAGCATGGACTAAGGTGGCATTGCTTATATTTTGAAGTCATTGTTATCTTAATGTGTATAATGACGCAATACGGAAACTTAAACCCTCCAAAATGCTGGGTGATGCTAAAAAAAAGAAAGCCAGATACTGAATGCAGAGTTTTTAGTTGGCAGAGAGCAGATGGCTGTGTTTAAGGATTACAATTTGAATCGGCATTGCCAGAGTTAACATGCGGAGAAATACAAAAAGATTTAGCGACGCTGAAAGGGCTCAAAAATCGGATGCTTTACTAGTCAGCTACAAAAGCGGCAAATATTTTTTTTTAAACCAAGAATCACGGATCCAGGGGTGCAGCAACCAAGACAAGCTTTGTGATAGCTCACAAAATCGCTAAAAACAGCAAGCCATTCTCTGAAGGGAAATTTGTCAGAGTGCTTGGTGGACTCTGCAGTACTAATACGCCCAGGCGAACCGTGACAAGAAGTAATGAGGACATTGCGTGGAACCTGGAGCTTCAGCTGCAACATAAAGTAGCAAGTTTTGACTTTTTCTCCTTGGCATTGGACGAGAGCTGCGATGTCAGAGACACAGGCCAGTTACTCGTATTTGTTCGAGGGATAGCGAACTTCCAAGATTACGGAGGAGCTGGCAGCATCGCGGTGAATGCACGGGATTTTTGACGTCTTTTGGTCCTGCCCTCCACAATATTTTGTTTCTCATGTGGCCCCCTAGAAAAAAATACTTGCCCATCCCTGCTGTCTCTGGAACGCACACGCAGTTACAATTGACAGGAAAGCGTCTCGAATTAAGCCCAAGAAGTAAAACATTTATTTCTTCGACATTACCTCTGCTGATGGCTTTTCTTTTGAAGAACAGGTCGTAGATGTATCGACTCCGCTGATGATGCAGTCTGAAAATCGGCCAAAGAGCTTCCACTTTACGCTTACCCTCGTGTGGTTCCGTTTCCGCTAATAACAAGCAGAACAGAGGATCAGAAACTGAAATCGCAAACGGTGGAAAACAACACACTGGACGCTATATTTTTAGTCAAATATTAACATAATGTGTACGTTTTCCCGGAAACCATTTACTTTTGATTTCAATAGAGCATCTAGTGATCGCTGGCTAAAATGTTGATGTCCTTAACCGCGCAAGGGCTAAATAGCGCGGTTGGAGCTTACCTTCCCTCATTTTTTGATCTAGCTCATCCAAAGTAGGCTCAATGAGTTCCCAACCGTCTGGAGGTGGCTTACGACTTCTCTTAACTTTAGGCATTTTCTTACAATTTTCCCGAAACCGAGCTAAGGATGTTACTCTGTTTAGGTCGCTTTAGCGCTGGGGCCCTTTAGTTAGCCGTCATCAGGGTCCTTCGAAATATCGTGTGACGTCACGACATAAATAACTTTATTAATATATGTTTTAAAATGATTTTAAATTCCATATTGGTATTTAATTATTCCAATAAATCAATTTGATTAGTTTTAATGCGTTTTGTGCATAAATGACACAAGTAGTCCACGGTTGTTTTCGTGATATTGCATCACTTTAAGGACCAGGTTGCCTTTAAGAAAATCGAAATACATTTGTGTGTTTATATCGCACAATGTACTGATTATGAATTTAAATAATGGTTAAAATAATGACTTCATTCCCCGGTGAGATGCGCTTGATATCACGCCAACACTTTAACCTTTAAACTATATGAACAGGCATATCCACAGCTGCCAAATACGACTCGGTTGTGTTGCTCCTTTAGCAGCTGTCAGCCGTCTTCGGCCTTATATGTCTTTTCTGTTTTTATTGTCAGTCACAAATTACTATACAGTATTTACTCATCAAAATGCCCAAGGGAGGTAAGTCTATTGTGTAGAATGACAATTTTATTTATTCATTTTATAAACTCGTCTAAATATGTACGTATACATTTAGCAAGCATTAGCCACTTAAGGTAAAAAAAATGTGTTCAGTTAATATTTCTGTCGTCTTAATGGTGTTACAATCTGTATATAACGGGTTTATGTCAAATCAATTTTCGTCTTTACTGTAAATAATAGTAAACACAGAAAATCTGTCCACGTCTGTCATTTTTTCTGTAGGTAGGAAAGGTGGCCACAAGGGTCGCATGCGGACCTACACAAGTCCTGAGGAGATCGACGCCCAGATGAAGGCGGAGAAGGAGAGGAAAACGGTAAATAGAATAAAAAGCACGGCTCACTTAATAAACTTTAGAAAACATTCCCCCATCAGTTGTCTTACCACTACTTCTGATTTGCTGGTCAACAGACTTTTGTGCAGTTCAAGGTTTAACAATTTACTAGTATTGTACCCATGCCCTATTTTGGCTCCTAACACTGGCTTTGTAATACCGATATCACGTTTTGAAGAAATGTACCTCATCTCATCTCATTTTCTGAACCACTTTTTCCTCACTAGGGTGGCAGGGGGTGCTGGAGACTATCCCAGTGGGGGACATCCTGAATTGGTGGCCAGCCAATTGCAGGGCACAAGGAGACAAACAACCATTCACGCTCACAATCACATCATGTCCAATCAGCCTACCGTGCATGTCTTTGGGAATGTGGGAGGAAACCGGAGTATCCGAAGAAAACCCACGGAGGCCCAGGGAGAACTAGCAAACTCCACACAGGTGGTCCGACCTGAAATTGAACCCACTGTGAGGCCGACGCGCTAACCACTCAGCCGCCGGGCCGCCCCGTAAGGGAAGAAATTTACTATTTATTTATATTTTTTAAGACTCAACTCCTTCATATGTAATTGTTATAATGACTTAGTCAGACACTGCTTATCTCATTGTCTGCCCTTGTCGGTGCCAGATGTCCAATTCAATTGTAATGATAATTTATTTGGGCTTCTACTACTGATAAAAAACATTTAAATTCACAGCAGAAAGATAATTGGCTGCCACGATTTCACATCTATTATTATCTATGGAAATGTGACAAATGCTTAGTTGGAAGTCATTGTGTAGGGTGACAAATAGTTGGAAACTAGATTTCTAGATAGTACATACCACACCTGTATAATTTATGCTGTAAATACATGGCCTGTATTTTTTTTTGTTCCAGGATGAGGAGGAAGGTGCAGCTCAGACTGATATTACAGAGAAGTTACAGGGATCGGGATCAGATGACAGTGACGATGAAGCTTCACAGGTACTACCGTCATTGATTTTTTATTTTTTTTTTTATTCTTCTCCAATATATAATTCTGTCAACTGTTAACCTAACCAATATGTTTCCAGAGAAAGAGGGTAGGTGTCGAGGGCTTGATCGAAATAGATAACCCCAACAGAATCGCTCAGAAATCCAAGAAAGTTACACACATCGAGTTGGATGAGCCCAAGCAATTGTCGAGGAGAGAAAGGTTTGTGTCCATACGAGTCAATCGAACCCTACAATGACATGTACAATTTAAAATAAGAAGTTTTTCTTAGAGCTTGGCCAAGTTGCTTGTTTGTTTGTGTCTATTTTCTGTTGAGTCTATTTATAAAGCATATGCACAAGTGAGTGAAGGTTATTTCCTTCTACAGAGAGGAAATTGAGAAGCAGAAAGCAAAGGAGCGTTATATGAAGATGCATTTAGCAGGGAAGACGGATCAAGCCAAAGCTGATCTTGCTCGCCTCGCTATCATCAAAAAACAGAGAGAAGAAGCGGCGAGAAAGAAAGAGGAAGAGAAAAAAGGTTAGTATATGTATATATGTGTGTATACAGTGGGGCAAACAAATATTTGGCCAAACACCAATTGTGCAAGTTATCCTACTTGAAAAGATAAGAGAGGCCTGTAATTGTCAACATGGGTAAACCTCAACTACGAGAGACAGAATTTGGAGAACCCCCCCCAGAAAATCACATTGTTTAATTTTTAAAGAATTTATTTGCAAATAATGGTGGAAAATAAGTATTTGGTCATTACCAAAAGTTAATCTTAATATTTTGTTATGTACCCTTTGTTGGCAATAACAGAGGCCAAACGTTTTCTGTAACTTCACAATCTTTTCACACACTGTTGCTGGTATTTTGGCCTATTCTGCCATGCAGATCTCCTCTAGAACTTGAACTAACCCTAACCCTAGACTTGCGGGCCAGAATGGATACTAAAATTTGACAGAGGGGCCGGGCCAGGAGCATTTGGACACGCAATGTAATTTATCAAACCTGGGGATTGAAATATAAGAAAAAAGACACAATTGAAGGTGAAAATTTATTTTCAAATTTATTTTCAACATTAAGAACATATTATTATTCAACGAAAGAAAGCAGTCTTTAAATTGAGAGTGATGAGCGGCATGTTAATTAAGCTACTGTACTGCTGCTGTGTGTACATGTGCAAGTTGCTATTTTTAACACAGTAGAGAAACTCACATTTCAGTAGGAACTGTTGTGTCCCTTTTTTTGCCAGTGCATCAAAATCTGGAGTTAGTGCGCCATCTATCTGGAAAACGAGGGTATTGCAGGGGAAAGGGAAATGAATGAGGTCATTGATTTTTACTATAATTTGGACAACGTCGGCGGGCCGGATTAAAAAGCCTAACGGGCCGTATATGGCCCGCGAGCCGTAGATTGCCCAAGCCTGAACTATATCTAGCTCATCGCTCATCTCATTTTTTGGTGGCCAGCCAATCGCAGGGCACAAGGAGACAAACAACCATTCACGCTCACACTCATACCTAGGGGCAATTTTAGAGTGTCCAATCTGCCTACCATCTTTTTTTGGAATGTGGAAGGAAACCGGAGTACCCGGAGAAAACCCACACAGACCATGCAAACTCCACACAGCTGGACCGACCTGGAATTGAACCCAGGACCCCAGAGCTGTGAGGTCGACGTTATAACCACTCAAGCCGCCGGGATGCCCTTATTACAATATTTTTTTCATGAAATTGATTCTTTATGAATGACCCTGTCTAATTTAAGAATAATATATGGGAACTCTTTCATATTTTCATCCATGCTTTTCTCTTGCAGCAAGAGAGGCGAGAGAAGCAGCAGCAGCGGCAGCGAAAGGATTAAGCTCCCTTTCACTAAAATGATGCAAAGTATCATTTCTACGCTTATGAACTGAGGCAATATGAAATAGACTTAAAGAAAAGGAAAAAACTGCTACGAAGAGTTTTCAACTTACCACTGGAATATAATGGCTTGGATTGGTAAAACTGCAGTTTGGTCCCATATATAATTGGAATGAAGTTATGAGCTTTTACATCATATGAATCTGATCAAACTGATCATTTTGCCATGTCCCCTTGTTATTGAACATTCGAGTTGTTGAATTTTGCACTGTACATAACCTAGTCATTAAAATATTTCACACTACTAAGATGAAAATGTTCCAACATTCCTTATTTAGTGGTTTGCTATTTTCTTAGCTGTACCCAGTGGCCTAGCTATGGTCTTTAGAGCTCCAAGCACAAAATCCCTTGCGCTCCCTTTCCAACTGTGCACACCACAAAAATGTTTTTTGCATACATAAATTCATATTAATTAAGTAAACAATGTACAGGGCCTCACCAAAAGAAAACTAAAATTGACAAACAATATAAATGAAAAAATTAAATGGAAAAAACATTGAATACTACAAATAAACTTGGTTTATTATATATATATATATACATATACATACATATATATACATATATATATACATAAATACATATATACACATATATACATAAATATATAGAGAGAGATATACATATATATATATATATATATATATATTTATATATATATATATATATATATATATATATATATATATATATATATATATATATATATATATATATATATATATATATATATATATATATATATATATATATATATATATATATACATTGAATTAGCATAATTTATTCCAGGATTTTTAATACTACCCTGTAAAAGCCAAATCGTAAAGCTACTCTACCATGGCAAAAAAAATATCTGCTACAGGAGGAAGTATATTTTCATTTCGGGGGATGTTTGATTTCGTTTGACGTTTCGTAATTTGGATTGTTTACGTAATATCGCAACCAATGTTTCCCATGGAGGCTTTTTGTAACCTGAATATTTCATATATGGAAGCATTCATAAGTAGAGGTACCACTGTAATGTCATATAAAATCGACTTACACTCTTAAAGTGAGAGTAACTTGGTTTTTGTCACAAAATCAAATGATGGCGTCAAGTGAAGGTTGCTATGTTACAATGGGGTTGGCTACTAGCTTGTGTCGTTTCAATTAGCCAATTCTTAGTGTAATTCTCTTCATGGAGTACATCTAGGCGGCCCTTGGGGCCCCTCTAATGGAAGGACCCCCCAAAAAAACTATTTACAAGACTTGTCTGTCTGCTAAACCCACTGATGGCTGTGCAAGTATAGATTAATTGAGGATTTTGCCACATACATCATGATTGAGCCTGGCTTGTGGTTGAGCGATCAAGGGCTCAATCCCAGCTATGACTTTCTTGTGTGGAGTTGGCATATTCTCATGAATGCTAGGGATTTTTCCAGGTACTAGAAGCATGTCACGTGTGTGCCCATATGCCAGCCTAAAGATGGCGCTAAAGCGCTTAAGATCTATAGATACAATGACTGAAGAATAAGAGCTAGGAATATGATAGGTCGAAACTTTAACGGACTTTAGACTTCGTCACTTTTTTTTCTAACCATTTCTCTAACACTGGCCTCGTGATTATTGTTGCTGGCTACATTTGGCAACCTCGTTCACTTGTCTTGCTTGTGGGTGAGTTTTTAGCTTTGACTGTAGCTTAAATATTGCAATATTAGTGACTATACTGTACTAATCTCAAAATTATTAGTTTTGTCTGATTAGACCCAATTTTGCATTTGGGGGTGTGTTTGACAATGTCTTATGAATTATATTCTTGTTTTTTGGTTTATGGCCCTCCTCGTATAACTTTTAACAATTTAAGGACAGGTGGATTATTTTTCATGTAATTTGCTATATTTATCTAAAAAAAAGTTGAATGCCTATTTGTGTATTACAGTTTAGGAATTTGTCGTTTTTCTGTGAACCACATATGCATGTAAAACGCCAGGCAATCTGGGTTAAGATTGTTTTTAACTCTTCTGTTTGCTTTGTCAATGCATCGGTCCAACGTTTACTTAATGAAGCTCCAAGTGTCGCAACAGGCAACTTATATCTTCAACCTTTGGTTACTCAATTAACGTTTCACTAGAATTTAACTACTGTAATTGGCTACCGTTTTCAACACTAGACGTAAATAAATAAAATCAATTTCGCCTGGGAGGAGCAAATGAACATCCATTCGCTCCTCCCATTCGAAATAGATTGGATGTTTAGCACCGTCAATGGTACTGAAAAATGAGTGTATTCGCAAACAGTCCTCCTAGTGTACATTATTTTTACACCTGTCGTTGTCAATGGCAGACAATTAGTTATCAATATCATCGTCATTTTACAATATATTCCCATATTACACGTATATCGTATACATGTCATTTTCACTATATTAGCTCTGAGATCACAATCCAAACCTTTTTTTTAATGTCAAAAGTGAAATCAGACCATCATTAAATCTTCCAGACATGATTAGTTGCACTTTGTCCATTGACGTGACCTCAGATAATTTGAAAAAAAAATCAAACTTTCTGAATAATTAGTCTCACAGATGCAGACAGTACAGGAAGAGTTGTAACAATCACATCAAATTCCTTTAATTTCAGCAAAATTTAGATGCATGGTTTGTAGTTCATATTTGGTCGGCATTGTCAGTATTGGATGGATTAAGAATGGAATGCTAATCCTCATTATTAGATCAGCACTGTGCAAGAACAACAACAATGTCTTTTACGAACGGCAATCACATCACCAAGGATATGTGGGACTCGCACAACAAGATGATGCTGGAGCCTCTGGAAATCAACGATAATGAGGTCAGTATATATGGAAATATGCTTGACTTTTATTGTAACGTTTTAATACAATCTCATTTAAAATTATTACTCAGTGTGTCTATCACAGTCCCATCATTCAACAATAAACAGAATTTCCTTTTTTCCTGATTACATTCGAATATCAATTTATGGTTGCTTCTTTGGTACTGGGGCGGCCTGGTGACAGAGTGGTTACCACCTCCCCCTCACAGATCTGAAATTGAGGGTTCAATTCCCGGGATGTTCTCCTCAGGCATGCGTTGGTTTTCTCACTGAAGCGCTACCTCTGCTTAGGAATGCTTCTACATACACAATATTCAGGTTACGAAAAGCCTCGATGGGAGCCATTTTGTCCCAAAATACCCAAAAAAAATCCAAGTTACCAAACGTTAAACATAATCAAACATTCCCCAAAACGTAAATACACTTCCTTTATTAGGTTATTTTGTTTTTGTATTGTCATGGTGAAGTTGCTTTCCCATTGGCTATTTCCCAACAACTCGGTGGGCTCCCATTGAGTAGAAGGAAACTGCGTCTCCACGATGCTGGAACCGAGGTTAGCATGCTGTGGGAGGACGCAATGGTGCGCCCATAAAAGGGTAGCTGTCCGGTTCACCATTAGACATTCCAAAATTCACGCAGAAAGAGGAAAAGACACATTTCAGACAGTTTCCCAATTCCCTTCTGACCTTACATGTCTTTTCTGTTGCTTTATTACATTTAATGACCCTGATTACATGGACATCTCAACTCTAAAGGGAGGGTTTGAAAACACAAGTGGGACGTCTAGTGTGATTTTCTACATGACCAAAATACAGTCATACCTTGAGATACGAGCTTAATGTGTTTCGGGACTGAGCTCTTATGTCGATTTACGCGTATCTCAAATCAATGTTTTTCAAAACTGAAATCTGAGTCAGCCCACAATTGTGTTTCAGGTATTCTCTATCATTAAAAATGAGAAGCACAGGCAGAAATATGGGCTTGAGTTGATTGCTTCAGAGAATTTCACCAGCAGAGCTGTTTTAGAGGCACTTGGATCTTGTATGAACAACAAGTACTCCGAAGGATATCCTGGTCAGAGGTATGAAAATATATACAATATATTTATATTGTGCTATACTTTACGTACCAATTAGTTATCGATATGCTCCTGTCAAGAATTGACATATTGTTTTCAAAAAGATTTTACTCTTTAATAGGGAAGCCCGGTCTTGCAAGTGGTTAGCGCGTCAGCATCACAGCCCTGAGGTCCTGGGTTCAAATCCAGGTCGGTCCAACTGTGTGGAGTTTGCATGTTCTCCCCGGGCCTACGTAGGTTTCCTCCGGGTACTCTGGTTTCCTCCCATATTCCAAAAACATGCATCGTAGGCTGATTGGACATTCTAAATTGCCTCCAGGTGTGGGTGTGAGTGTGCATGGTTGTCCGTCTTCTTGTGCCCGCCGATCGGCTGGCCACCAATTCAGGGTCTCCCCCACCTCAGGCCCAGAGACAGCTGGGATAGGCTCCAGCACCCCCCGTGATCCTAATGAGGATAAAGCGGTTCAGAAAATGGGATGAGATGAGAAATGAGAACAAGGAAACCAAGTTTTCCAGTAGATTAATAATTTCCACTGGAATTTGTTTTATGTCACTTCACTGGCTGCCATTAACAGAGGTGGAACGAATTAATTGGATGTCTTCATCTCAAGCGCAGGGATCATTAACCACCGCCTTCTAGCGGGCAAACTGTATTTATAACACCTGCCATATTTTCTCACATAAGCCATATTTGTAACAAAAAAATGACTGAATCAAGGGTACGGCTCGTGGCCAAATTAGACTTGACATGCACAAAACTACAAGGTGACAAAGACGAAACCCCATAACGCAAAGCAATGCGGTTGTTATGGTCATTTATTTAAAAATGGAAAACATAAACGGATAAAACGCTAAAGTAAATTTATGAATAAAATCAAAGAAAAAAATACACCCTATCTTGCATAATACATGAAAAAACTCCTTTATTTGTGCCTGCCATTGGTCGCTCAGGGCGCCGCCATCTTACCTTTTACCGGTAGTTCAACGTGCTCTGACTGGCCAGAGGCGAGTAGCCTTGATACATCTGTTCGTAGTGTTTACCATGTCAGCACATCCCAATAGTTGTTAAGGCTGATCGAAGGTCTTGCAGTCGATCATTAAAATATCAGCCTTGATACCTGCATAATGTGTATCTCATGCTATTATTGCATCCAGAGATTCGAACACATTTCCTGGTTATACTGCTCACGTGACTTCCTTTTTGAATTCGTCCACGTGCAGGCAACACCCTTTCGGGTACAATCCAGTCGACGATCCTTTCAATTCATACAGTATCTCAGAAATACCACGTGCGATGATTTCTCTTGAGATTTTCCCCTTCAAAGTAGTTCATTTGTACTTCCTCTTAAAACCATGAATATGGAGGTCAAAATTGTGAATCAGAGAGCTAATTATATGAGATTTATCGTAAAATTCAACGATTTAAGGCAATTTTAAGGCTACGGCTTGTGCACGGAGGCAGTCAATATGCGAGAAAATACGGTAGTCACATCTCTAACTTTCATTTTATATGCTCAATGCTCGCTTGATTGTAGGTATTACGGTGGAACAGAGCACGTAGACGAGCTGGAAAGACTCTGCCAGAAAAGGGCACTTGAGGCCTATGGTCTGGACTCGGACAAATGGGGCGTGAATGTGCAACCTTATTCAGGTAACAATCTGTTTAAACATCTCGATTTAAGAGAAGCATTATGGAAGAACAGTTTACCCATCTGCCTCACAATTGTGAGATATAGTTGTTTGGATCTGGTTTTGCATGTTAGGATGGGTTTCCTTCTGGTACTTTGCTCAGGATGAACTGAATAAAATAGATTCCTCTCAAATTGAGTAAGGAAATGTCAATGTTTTTCTGTGTAGGTTCCCCTGCCAACTTTGCTGTTTACACCGCCATTGTGGAACCACATGGTCGAATCATGGGCCTGGACCTTCCGGATGGCGGTCACCTAACGCACGGTTTCATGACTGAAAAGAAAAAAATCTCTGCAACATCCATGTTTTTTGAGTCCATGCCATACAAGGTAAATAACACACATTGTTTAGATCATCGGACCACGAGCCACCCCAGTCTGTCAGAGAAATAAATATTAACGTTTTAAATCTCGCACACACGTCACCGTCGATGCTCAAGTATAGCGATTGTGAGACACTGGAGCCCTGCACCCAGGCTTCCCAGATCACTAAGATTCCAAACCAATTACACAGTAAATATAACCGACTGTGATTGTGCTCAATCTGTCAACACTGCTCTATCTATGCAACACACACTCACTCAAGTGCTTATCTGACTGTTGCAGCTTGAAACAATCAAAGGGCAACCTAGTTGTTTTTAAGAAGTGCGTTTCGGGTCACTTTGGAAATTCCTGTCTTGCAAACGATAACTTCATTTGCAATGTGGCAAATTATATTTCTATAACAGATATATTAACAATTTTGAAAAGCAAGTAGGGGCGGCCCGGCGACTGAGTGGTCAGCACGTCGGCCTAACAGTGGGGGAGCTGGGTTCAAATCCAGGTTGGTCCACCGGTGTGGAGTTTGCATGTTTTCCCCTGGCCTGCGTGGGTTTTCTCCGGGAACTCTGGTTTCCTCCCACATTCCCAAGACATGCATGGTAGGCTGATTGGACACTCTAAATTGCCCCTAGGTATGGGTGTGCATGGTTGTCCGTCTCCTTATGCCCTCCGATCGGCTGGCCACCAATTCAGGGTGCATCCTGCCTCTGGCCCGGAGACAGCCGGAATAGGCTCCAGCACCCCCTGCAACCCTTGTGAGGATATGCGGTTCAGAAAATTAAAGAATTAAGGAAAAGGTTTGTATACATATAGTATATTATGGGCATTCCTGTCAACCTAAGACTATTGCATACATCTGTTTGACTGGCTACAAACATCCTTATATGGACTTCATATCCTTATGTGAATCAGCCCCAACAAGAAAGAATATTAAATACACTTTATTAATGTGTGACATACAAAATACATTTTTAAATCAATAATATAATCACATAATAATCTAATGTGCATAATACTGTTTGAAAAGAACTATTATACATGATTGGCATTGTACTCTGAAACTGCCTTCCTTGCCAAATTCAAATGTTCTTCATCTGGCTTAAAAAAAAGCAACATCCCTCCATGTTCATTTTGCATTGCAGCAAGGCAGTAAGAGTCTCTGGAGCTAATGATTTCGTAAACTCCGTTTGAACTTTGATTGGACACGTATGAGTGGGAGTGTGAATGGTTATCCGTCCATCTCTTTGTGCCCTGCGATTGGCTGGCCACCGATTCAGGGTGTCCCCCGCCTCTGGCCCAAAGCCAGCTGGGATAGGCTCCAACACCCCCGCAACCCTAATGAGGATAAAGTAGTTCAGAAAATGAGATGAGATGACAAAAGCCAAGTACACACGGGTTTGCATGTAAAGCCAAGAAAAACAAATCAACAACTCCCACATATGGTTGGTGGTTCTCTGAGTATGCCGCGCTTCCAGATTTTGACGTGTTACTACTCCCGACTCACTCAGCTGGTTCTTCTCCAAAGGGAGAAATTGGAAATATGACAATGCGTACGTATCGCTTGGCTTCACCGTTGTTTCAGTGGGAGAGTAGCGAAGACCAGTAAGCTTCCTGTCCAAATGCAGGCATTTAAAGCCAGTATACCACAATCACAGTGATAAGATGCTTGAGTTTTTTTCCAGCAAAACATCCGAAATATTTATATCATTCATGGACTATGATGCTAACAGTGCCCGCAGAACAAAAAATAATTTAGATGCACTGCATTAAAGTATCGATAGTCAAATGGAGGACTACAGGCTAAATAGGCATCTGTCAACATAACATTGGTGTCAGTGGTCAGAGAGGGGAAAAAGCACGTAGTATTAGTTGCTACAAAAAAGTGCAAATTATAGTCCGGAAAATATGATATTAAAAGTTTTTTTCCCCAGTCAGCAAGTTTTATTTTTCATTTTTACGCCATATGTTGCCATTTCTGTTGAGAAGTTGTTAAGTGTTTTGTTTTCAGGTTAACCCTGAAACTGGTTATATCGACTATGATCGACTGCAGGAAAACGCACGTCTTTTCCACCCCAGGCTCATCATCGCAGGTTATCTACCAAATGCACATGTATTACTTTTTTGTTTGTGCATTGTTGTATTTTTAAGATGTGAAGTTATGTGTTTGTCTTACTTCAATAATCAATCTGAATTAGAGTATTATCAAATTCATAAAGTTTAAAAATATTCAGGGGTGGGGGAAAATGCACCATGTTGCAAAGGGTAAACTTGAAAGTTTGAATGTATTTCATCTTAACCACTGGTTAAACATTTCCAAATGAATATACTAAGTACATAATGAAACAGTTGTTTCCTTTTTCAGGAACCAGCTGCTACTCCCGTAACATCGATTACAGCCGCATGAGGCAGATTGCTAACGAGAATGGCGCGTATCTGATGGGAGATATGGCTCACATCAGTGGACTGGTCGCTGCTGGAGTCGTTCCTTCACCCTTTGACGACTGTGACATTGTTTCCACGACAACGCACAAGACCCTGCGTGGCTGCCGAGCTGGACTGATTTTCTTCAGGAAAGGTCAGTTCTCATTGTCATGAAGTATCTGAAGCTATTTAAGATTATGCTTCATTCATGTCTGCTCTTGTCAGGTGTCCGTAGTGTGGATGCCAAGGGGAAGGAGACTCTGTATAATCTGGAGTCTTTAATCAATCAGGCTGTTTTCCCCGGGCTCCAGGGCGGACCGCACAACCACGCCATTGCAGGTTGGCTACTTACAGTACTTAATCTGGGTCACTTTTTTACATGATGGGTTCCCATACAAAGTCAATTTAATTGCACGAGCATATCACAGCCACCTTCAGGCATGAGGCAAGGGACAGCCTGAATTGGTGGGCAGCCAATCGCACGGCACAAAGAGATGAACAACCATTCACACTTAAAACTAGGCGCAATTTCGAGTGTCAAACATGTTTTTGGGATGTGGAAGGAAAATTAGATACCGGAGAAATGCAAACTCAACACAAAGGTGTGGGATTGACCCCATGATCTGATAACTGTGAGGCCGACCTGCTAACCGTCCTCCGCCGGGCCACCGTTTTAGTGAAATGGTTTAATTTTGTTATGAATGCAGTTTCAGACTCACACTTTATTCGGTTTTATCACGATTTGGGAATATAGTTTCAAAGTTATTGCTTTATTTCTACAACTATGCAATATTTTTTTTACCATATATAGAAATAAATATGTAGGACACTTTGCTTTGGATTAACAATATTTTTATTGCATGCAATATTTAATCGAACCTTGTTTTATGGCTTTATACACTCAAATCAAGTGTGATGGTTAAGTGACAGCTTGAAGTAGACCCAAAAATTGTCATGTAGTCTTGGAGTTGCGTGACCTCAGAAGTCACATGTATCCTAACAGATTTAAAATAAAATTTCAAATTAGAACTTGAGTTTTTATATTGCAGCATCTAAGAGCAAGGAAAAACAATATTTAAAAGAAAACTGCACCCAAGGACATTTCTTATTCCATTTGTTCCTTCCATTTTAATTGACAATCAATAATTGAAAAAAAATACTGATGTATATTTTTCACCATAAACAAACAACCAAATTACTAGATTTTCATTCTCCTAATTGGGATGCTGTATTAAATAACAAAAATGGACCAGACCTCAATTTGATTGTTTTCTGTAATTTGTAAAAGATGCACTATTTTCCAAATCACCTGACCACCAATACAATAACAATGAAAATATTGTTTCTTTGTGACACAGTAAAGTAACAAATTTCACAATTATGGGTTTGTTTTGGTTGGGTGTACATCGCCTTTGGAAAGTTGAAAAAGGAGGAGAGGAGTCTTTTATTTTCATGTCAAGTCTTTGGCAAGTTTTAGCAAAAGTGAATGGTAGGTGCAATTTTTTTAAATTTTTAAAATATTTTTGTTGTACATGTCCAGGTGTGGCTGTGGCTCTCAAACAAGCCATGACACCAGAGTTCAAATCTTACCAGGTGCAGGTTCTTGCCAACTGCAAAGCTTTGTCTGGTGCCCTCATTGAGCACGGCTACAAGATTGTTACAGGTTGGTGTCAGGTTCTTTAACTCATTGGCGTCATCTAAATGGGAGTGCTGGAATTGCTGCACATTCCCAGTTAAAATCGATTAAACGTTTAGCGCTATCAATGGCAGTGAAACATGAACACTCAATCCTAGCCATTCAAGTTGAATTAGTTTTGATCTATATATAACCATCAGTTGCAGTGAATGAGTTAAAGGCCACATATCTATTTTTAACCCAAATTAAAATGAATATTTTCCCAAAATCTCAAGGATTTAAAGGGCTATGAAATACTGCCCTTTATGATCAAAATATCTAAATGATAGCAAATCATATTTTTCACACAGATCAATAAAAAAAGGGACCATACAGGCATTAAGAAAGAAGATCCTAATTTGTCTTCTGTTCTTAGCTGCCTTCACTCCACCCACTCGAAATATTTTGACACCAGTTGATGTCACAAATGGTATGCAGATTTTTGCAATCTCAAAATATGCTACCAGTAGGCTTTCTATCATTGTGACAATTTTCAGAATTGCTGAAAAACATTGCGCATTCACTTATGCAGTGTTTTTGATGGAATAATTATAAAATGGTAAAAGACTTGAGTGCCAAATTATTTTGCACATGTAAAATTACATTAGTCCAGCCATTTTCATTTTTGACATTATCACAATTTTTATAAACCTTGCACGTTGTCAAAATGTTCATTTATTTTGAGTTAAGTAGCGTGCGCACTTCCTTTTCAACGACATGTGTGCATTCTCATCAGTGATTTGGATTGGATTGGATAACTTTATTCATCCCATATTCGGGAAATTTAATTGTGACAGTAGCAAGAGGGTGAGAATGCAGATACAGGCAAGGTATAGTTACACATAGTTAGTTACAAGTTAGACAATGCAGTCGCAAAGGCCGCAGAATAACAAAGCAAAATTTCAAGCAATATAGATGTCCACAAAATCTGAGTAATAGTTGATTTGCTGTTTGTGCTTTCTATTTCTTTGCAAGAATTAACTATTGGGAAAAAAAGGAAATTATTTGAAAAGCATTAGAAAATCAAATAATATTGAGCTTTATTTTTTAACGCATGATTGATAAATACGATGAGGAAAAGGGTCACAAAATCTGAAAATTCTCTTTATCCACTATGGAATAAGATTTTTGACATTTGGCAGCTCTATCTGGGTTACATATATTTACAAACGTAATATGGTGTCATTAAACGCAGGGACACGCCCCCATACCCCCCCCCCCCCAAAAAAAAAAAAACGGGATTTTTTTAAGTGCATATTGACAGACATGAGCAAGTGATAGCACTGCAAAACAGCAACCTTTAGCAACACTCCCCCATTTTAGTAACGACAGTGAATTAAGGATGAAATCCATCGTATCCCAGCTAATGTTGCAACGGTCAATGAGGAATCTCAACATGAGACTTATACAATACATTTGTACATGAATGTAAGGACGTAGTTTTAAACAAATGAAAATTCCATCATTGTTTTCATGAGTGACATGTTTTAAAGGTTTAATTTGCCACGAAAATGTGTCTTCCATCTCGCTTAGTTTTATTAAATTGTTAAAAATTTCCATTTTTTATGTACCAAGGCAGTACTACAATACTCCCTGTTAAGACATTACCGAAAATTTATTAAAAACTAAATTGGCTGGTATTTTCAGCAATACATCTCCAATTCATTTCTGCATCAACTTGGGTGAGGGGCTGGCAGTAGCAATACGGTTCCCACCTCCCTGCCAACCACCACCCACATTCTTTTTTTACAAGTGCCAATCAACGTCTTCCCATCAGTAAGGCACAAAATCCCACCAGACAGCAACTGCCATGGCAAAGTGTCAACAGTAAGCTTAATGTCTTCATTTTTTAAAATAATATGTTGAAAGTTGTGATTATATTTTCATTTAAAGGTGGTTCTGACAATCATCTGATCCTGTTGGACCTGCGTAGCAAAGGAACCGATGGAGGACGGGCTGAGAAGGTTCTGGAAGCCTGTGCTATTGCTTGTAACAAGAACACTTGTCCAGGTCTGGCTTGTTGTTCACTTGAATGTTAACAAACATACAGATGATTTTACTGGATGATCTTTTCATGCAGGGGACAAAAGTGCCTTACGCCCCAGTGGACTGAGATTTGGCACCCCTGCTCTCACCTCCAGAGGCTTGGTGGAAGAGGACTTCAGGAAGGTGGCAGACTTCCTTCACAAAGGTGAGGGATGGAAGCTAATGTTATAATGGCAAGGCTAGGTACATTTAGTTTTATAGGACAGTTCAAAACAAACTCCGGCTTCCTCCCACATTCCAAAAACATTGCATAGTAGGCTGATTGGACACTCTAAATTGCCCGTACGTAGGAGTGCGAGGGTGAATTGTTGTCCATCTCCTCGTACCCTGCGATCGGCTGGCCACTGATTTTGGCCTGAAGTCAGCTGGGATAGCTCCAGCACCCCCTGCAACCCTAGTGAGGATGACACGGTTCAAAAAATAAATGAATGAATCAGTTCATGATTTCCTCGCGTGGCGACACCGAGAACCTAGAATGTGAGGGAGAAAAAAAGGCGGCGAAAATGCTGCTGCACAACTTAGGCTTTTAATGAAAAAAGTTCAATACAAAAGTGAGAAAATAAACAGGGAAAGAATGCAAAACGAGGAGGCAAAAACGTAAATACTAGGGAACACGAGGCAATACTCCCACGCTGATGTCACGAAACAGTTTCGTTAAATAGACGTCACACGAACTAATTTGAAACACGAAACAGGTGGTTTAGGAGAAACGGAATACCTGGGGGGACACCAGATGAGCACAAACAATGGGAACACGCACGCACACACACACCTCTACCCAAAACCCCAACAAAACATGCCAAAAAACGGATGATTTGAAGTGTATTACATCACACAAGTCAAAAACAAATAAAATAGTACTTTAAGTCACAATAAATCAAGTCAGTTCAAAACATTTGAAACAGGAATTAGAAATAGAACAGCAAAATTACTTACTGAACTACTAAACCCGCTCTGCATGTTAAAAAGATTCAATTAAGTCCCAGAAGAATTCGTCAATTGTGTGTCTGAAGTAAAATTCATATCTAAATTGTCTGCAACTTTTCCTTTCTAAACATTCAGGCATTGAGCTGACCTTAGAGCTGCAGAGAAGTTTGGATCCCAAGGCCACTCTGAAGGAGTTCGTCCAGGCGTTGGCCCAGAAAGAGAACATCCAGCAGCGTCTGACTGAGATCAAAGCAGAGGTTGAAACTTTTGCAGGTCATTTTGCCATGCCCGGCCTTCCTGAGCTGTAAATTATGGCAAGGTGGATGCTACTGTTTAGTTCTAAGGAGGATCATTATTGAAGCTTTTACATGCTGCTTCTGATGTCTGAATGTGTATTTTTGTAAATGGTTCGATTAGACATGCTTTATAGGCTTAGATCAAGATGCATTTTTTTTTCTTCAACGGAGCTGTTTTTTTAATTGTAGCATCACGCTGGAAGCTACAAATCAATTTTAACCATAAAAGGCTTCCTGCTTTTATTAGTTGTCCATATTCCTGCACCGGATACATATATAATTGAGTTTTTTTTCTGTCATCAATCGTGTAAGGTATTTGACACCAAACACGTATGTTTTGTGTTTTAAATACACTTTTTTCTAAAATACAAAAAATAATGCCGACTGTTAATTTACCTGCCATTTTTTTATTCATACAAATTAAAGCTGAAAAAGAGAAAGTATGCATGTGAGTCTATCATTTTATCCAACAGGGTACTCATGCTATACGTACGGTATGACAATTTATCACAAAATGATTTAAACTTTTGACATTTTGCACATGTATTGTCATTATTGGTGTAAATACACCTATTCCTCCAATGTATGTTTTCCTCAGCAAAAGCAGCCAATTTCTGTTGATTACTCAATTTTGTAATTCCATATGCCCAGGCATGTGCACAAACATTGCCATCGCCAAAATTATTCATTATACTAGGCAAAACCCATTCATTCATTTTCTGAACCGCTTTATCTTCGGAGGGGTTCTGGAGCCTATCCCAGCTCACTTCGGGCACGAGGTGGGGGACACCCTGAATTGGTGGCCAGCCAATCTCAGGGCACGAGGAGGCAGACAACCATTCACACACACACTCATACCTAGGGGACATCTAGAGTGTCCAATCAGCCTACTATGCATGTCTTTGGAATGTGTGAGGAAACCGGAGTACCCGGAGAAAACCCACGCAGGCCTGTGGAGAACATGCAAACTCCACACAGATGGACTAACCTGGATTTGAACCCAGGACTTCCACCGTGAGAGCGATGCACTAATCACTCATTTGTCGGGCCGTCCCGTGATGAAATGCGATTTAAAAACATTGCATTACTTATTTTCAGGGTCCGTAGACATCAACTTTTGGTAAAATTAGGTCGGTGCAAAAAAATTGATTTTGGAATAATTTTGGGAGTTTATTTGATTCCTGGTGATAAAACCTTGATGAAAATGACTTTAATTTGTTAATATAGGTGACTGTTTTAAATGAGAAGATTTTCAGATGGTGGTTTGCTTTGAGATATTTTCAATGCGCCAGCTCAAAAAAGGTTGGGAAACACTAGAGGACGGGTCTCCAATTCCGGTCCTCGAGGGCCCTTATCCAGTCTGTTTTTCGTGTCTCTCTCCACCAACCCACCTGTATTGAACAATCAGGATCGCGATCAAGCTCCTGATTGATCATTTCATTAAGGTGTGGTAGAGGTTGGAGATATGGAAAACAGACTGAACAGGGGCCCTCGAGGACCAGAGTTGGAGACCCTTGCACCAAGGGTGTCAAACTCGGGTTTGTTCGCGGGCTGCAATAACATCAACTCGATTTCATGTGGGCCGGACCATTTTAGATATAATATTTTTTTTAAATTGGATTATAAGAACTGGATCAAAAGCCCTAAATATTCAGCTTTTTTATAGATATAAAACTTTATTTGAACTGTTTTTTCTTAGTAAGGGAAAACATCTAATAATCATTTGTTTTTCATTTCAAATGGAAACAATTAAAAAAAAAAAGTCAATATTAAAGTGGAAAACCGAAAATATTTTTATATATATTTTTTTAGATTTTACAAAATGCTTTTTTACCTAAAAACACCAAAAGAAAAAATGGATAAAAAATTGCAATTATTGATTTAAAAAGGGGAAAATCAGGAAATATAATATACATCTATAATCTTCATTTGAATTTGATCATAAAACAGAAAGTTGGCACTCATGATTTACTTACTCGGGCCGCACAAAATGAGGCGGCGGGCCAGATTTGGCCCCTGGGCCGCCACTTTGACACATGTGGTATACATACACTGTATACATGTGCCGTGCCTTTTGGTTCCCGGGAAACGCCATTACCCACAATTCAAATCGGCGGAAAAAACAGGAAACGTCCTTCCTCCGATGGTGGCTCCAATCTCAAAATGGAGTGAGTTTACGAACAAAACCAAAGCTCTTCCAACAATGTTTCCATTATTCCTTGAATTCCCACTTTATATAGTAAAACTTGAATGGCAATCGGAGTATTCGTGATCACCACTGGAGACGTGAGAGGCCTTTATCAAGTTGCTGCTAAAATAGCTCCTATGATGGTAAACAAACCAAAATGTTCAGCTGATATAGAAAGACTGCAGTCAACGTGAGGTATTTAATTTTAATTCATGTTGTTGACTTATCCATAAATATATGTTTTGCAGGCTGCCAAGCCCAGAGGGAAATCACCTGCAAGTAAGTTTGTTAGTCATTATATCTTCATGCCGAAAGAATACTGTTTACTATTGTAGTCCACTGTAAAAAGATCACATAATGAGGTGTTAGACTACTAATGCTTTCTCTACTGCACAGAATTAAATGTACTTTTTCTAGTAGTGCTCTCCCCTAGGAGAACCTCTAGGTCAGGGGTGGGCAAACTTTTCGGCCCGGGGGCCACATTTGCTTTAAACATTTGACAGGCGGGCCGGGTCAGGATACGATACATATAAAAAACTGCATCCGTTAACAGTACATATGAAACATAAACAGAAAAAAAGGACTAAAGTATGAACATACTCATCACTCATCTGGGATTTATGGGGTGCTTTCTTGGTTTTCATCAGACTAAAGGTCTGGTCACACATATGTCGAGCCAAATAACACCAGAATCCTCTGTGCCATCTTCTGGTTGTTTGGAAATTTGGCTGCACTTAATGAAGCCTAAAACTCAGAGACTTTCAGGGAGTTTAACTTGTCACATTGGAGATCAATCAGTTCCAACTGCAACTCCTGTGGAACCGTTTCCGGGTCATGTGAGAAAGGACATGACACCAGCTGTCAATTTTTCCAAAATCACAAAACCGACGGCAGAATTGCTCATGCAGGTCATCCAATGATTTCCTGTATTTTTTCACATGCGGGGGCCTCTTTTAACGCAACCAGTATGGGGAAATGAGCAAATGACATGTCTGATATTTGCTTGAAAAATAAAACCCGCTTGGTTTTGAAGGCGGAAGGTTTGCTTGCATTTCATGCACAAACTGTTTTTTCTCTTGTAGCTTCACATTCAGCTCGTTCATGTGTGTCAGGATGTCCACAGTAAAAGTTAAATGTTCAGAAATGTGTCAGTATTCTCAAGTAGCTCCCACACACATTTACATACTTTTACTAGGCTAGTGCGCCATCTATCGGGGAAATGAGGATATTGGATTGGATTGGATAACTTTATTCATCCCGTATTCGGGAAATTTCATTGTGACAGTAGCAGAGGGTGATTCGACTGAACAACAAAGCAAAAGCACAAAGTACAAAGTAAATGGGATCATTAAGACTCACCAAATCAGATCATTAAGACAGAAAAGCAGCAAAAACACAAAACGAGCAAGAGTGGACAGAGCTACTGCCACTGGCTTCCGTGTGACGGCGCCATCTTGGGATTTTTTTAAAATAATAATTTGCACAACGTCAGCAGGGCGGATTAAAAGGCCTAACGGGCCGTAGTTTGCCCATGTCTGCTCTAGGTTCCCCCTCAAACGATACGCAATACAAAGTTAACGATAATGATTTCCTTACGATATGAGGCTGGTACGATTATTGATACACCGGTCAGGAAATTAATCCTTTACATATACAACTATTGAAGAAACAAACTAATTTTCATAATGGAAAAATAAACTGCTTATATTTTGTCTTGTTTTGCCTAAAACTTTGGTTTTGCTCACAGACTGAAATTATTTCATTGCAACATTCCTTGAAATATGTACAGCATCACTATATTATTTCAAAATTCAAAACAAGTGTTTTTCTTAACTCATTATACTCCACGTTGTTGTTAGATGTCCAATCCATTTAAACTTGGAGGACTGCCTTTGAATACTCGTGTTTTTGAGTGCAAATTCATTTTGACGGGGAGTTGTTTATTTCAAAATAAGTAAAATGGCTAGCACTGTCAATGGCAGGCGATAAATTAAAATAGACGCTTTTCTGCTGGAAAAGCTCGGTTTAGTGGAAACTTTCGTTTGAATTCTGTTTGATTGTTAAACAGGAACATCTTTTTAAAATTTCAATTGGCAAGATCATATAGATAACATATAGCCATACAAAGTATCATCATAGTACTTCACCATATTGTTATATTGCAAGACCCCTGCTCACCACATATGTATAGATCTAATAATCCATGTGTCTATTGTGAATGATCCATTTTATTTGTTTTTGTTAATAGTATATATAGGGCATCCTCAAATATGACAAAAATATGATCTCTTTGATTCTACCAAGGCTCGTTCCGTGATGGAGGTATCCTTGACAGCTCTTTTGATGCAAACAGTAAGTAAATTACATGTTTATAAATTATATTTTGACTATGTATTCACCAGAACAGCCAGTAGGAAGGAAATCGGGACGTGGTGGATCGCAAGATCGGTATGTTTGACCATAAAATACACAAGCAATGATACTAATTTTTTTGTATGAACACTTTTTTTTCACACCCTCCAGGTCATTTGACATAGACAATATTTTAAGTATGCTTGATGATGCAGACCTGGATGAAGAAGCTATTGAGGTATGTTAATGGTTGTAATAATGTGGACCTCTGCATGGTGGCTGCTGTTGGAAATTTGGGTTTATTTGGACGTGCTTTAGGACCCCTGGGAAAACCATTTTAATTCTACCTTTTTATAATTAACCTTTGTGTGTTCAATAGTTGCTCTGATCAGAAGTAGATCATGAAATTAAAAAAACCCAACTCACTCAGGTTGCATTTTCTCCCAAGTATATCAGATTCCAGAGATACTGAAAAACACAATTTACAGGATCTCTGCTGATATTAGGTATTACCTTTCACTGATAAGTGTAGGTTCAGTGAGAGAAAGTATCAGCGCTTTCCTTCAGCCAGTCTAAGATTTATATACAGTTGTACCTCTATTTACGAAATTAATTGGTTCCAGAACTTTTTTCGTGACTTGAACATTTTGTAAGTAGAGCAGTACTTTATATGTAAATTCTCAAAAAAAATTGACGGTCCTCAAAGAACTACCAACTTAACCCTTTAAAATTGGTCTAAGTGTCCCAATTTTGTAGGAAAGATGTAAGAAACACAGAAAAGTGAAAGAAAATGGTAAGAAAGTGATTTATTAATGTCTTAAAATGAATAACAAGCATGCAAAATCGATCTTTGTTGAAACGCAGGTGGAAGCTAACGGTAGGCAACAGAGAGAGAGCACACGGGCACGAGCACACCTAATAAACACAAAATTAAGAATTATAACAACAACATTAATCAACAACTAATCTTAACGTTTACGATTTCTTTGGAATGTAATTTTTCACCCATTTTATTTCTCGCTACTGGTTCTCACCTGTTTGGATTTAAGTTTCCCTTCTGCAGTGCTCGTTGACAGGCGTTTTGAAAAAACTATCCAAAGACGATTGCCTTTGACGACTTTTAATAATGTTTCTATAATGCAACAGACAAACGTCGTCATAATGGGCCATCTCACGACTCATGAACACTTTCTGGATCTGTTTTTTACGAAAACAAAGTTTGCGAAACTTCTCAGACATTTCTTTGATTTTTTTGCTGTTGGAATGCTCGCTGCTTCCTTCTCGTCCGACTTCTTGTTATATTCCTCTTGTTTCGCCAAGTGTTGCATTAGCTCTACTTCAGTGGTTCTCCACCTTGTTGGAGCTACCCAACCCCATCAGTTTCATATGCGCATTTGCCGAAACCCACTAGTTTTATATGAACATTCACCGAATCCTACTTTTGTAATATATATATATTTTTTTTTCAAATTCAAGATACAGACGCTCCCCTACTTACGAACGAGTTAGGTTCCGAGCGATTGTTCATAAGTTGAATTTGTTTGTAAGTTGATTCAGTGCTATATTTTGTATTATAATTTATGTTTAAGGCCTATATAAGTATTGCATTTGTATGTTTAAGGCTTGTATAAGTAACACACATTGGTTTGTACTGAAAAAAACATTTAATAAAATGGAGAGAATATGTACAGTACTGTATAGAGAGAGAGAGAGAGAGAGATTTATGTATTAGAAACTGGCCGCAATTGCAGTTTTCTTCTTTTTTTCCATCATAAATGATGCGGTAGCACTGTATGGCATCATTCAATTGATTTGCAAACTTTGTGCAACGTTCAATATTTGGGTCCTGCTGCTCGATCTTTCTGTTTATAAATGGTACTGACGGTCGAACGATTCAAGTCGTATGCCCGTGAAACGCTCACCACTCTCACGCGCATCAAGCTTCGTTATTATTGCCACTCGTTTCAAATGAAATGGCTTGCCTCTTCCTTGCAACTCCTTCAATAGAAGCCTTTCGCTTTTTACCAACCATATTCAATAATGGATGCACGAGATATTTAATGATACAAATTAAAAAGGTTCTTTGCGCACTGGAGATACGTTCACGCACTTCCGCATTGCAACGGAGAAGGTAGATGCTGGGTGAGCTGAGCCCTCACAGCGCCAGGCGTATTAGCGGCGGAAAGAAGCACTACTCGGAAAAAAATACAAAATCGAACTTACGACCATTTTTCGACATAAACGCAACTTGCAGACATGTTCGTATGTACCGTTGTTCGTAAGTCGTATGTTCGTAAGTAGGGGAGCGTCTGTATATAAATTCCCCGCAGCACTGATTTTCCAAGCAATGTCATGAGATCATCTGCAGCCAGTGATGGTCAAGCGGGGCATGTTATCGTGAATAGACATGATGAGTCGATGTGTCTTGAGATCCGTGGCAGAGGCTCCACCGAACCCCTGAGACCGACTCACCGAACCCCTAGGGTTCGATAGAACCCAGGTTAAGAACCACTGCTCTAGTTCATTCAGCTCCTTCGTTGACAGTTCGTTTTTGTGCCCCTCGACCAACTCGTCAATGTCCTCGTTGCCCACTTTTCATTCGCACTGGTAATTTTCTTGGGAGGCATGATGATAAAAAACAGAAGCTGGCTTATCCACACTTTGAGAAACTCAACAACAAAAAACACTGTAAGAACTTCGTGACGACGAACGGCGGTCAAATGTACATAAGATAATCTTGAAACATTCATAGTGGTTGTTGTGGGACAGCCAATGAGAGCCCAGTAGTGTAGCGAGATTGTAAAACAAGAATCAATTTAAAAATAAAATAACAGATATTAGAAATGTATTGACGTTTGGAGCGAGGATTTTGTGACCTGGATGGAATCTGTTGGTGAGAGAGCTGAGTCCCAAACACACCAATAGGAGCCTTGCATTAGCACATCACTTTAGAGAGTATTTTCGCACATCGGCAATACTTTATAAGACAATATGTCACCCACTAAAATGTGTTATCACAACAGGCCTGATGACCTGTAAATATGCGATTTTTTTCACTGCTTTAGCAGGCTTAGAGCCTTATAGATTTTTTTACTTTTTAATTGGGTCATATTGGACAGATTTGCACTCAAGTTTTACATCAAATCGATCAGGTATACGGGGTACGAACCTATTTGGATTACTGAATGACCACTTGTACCTTTAATTTTTGCAACAGAAACCCTGCAGAGAGGTGTTTTTTTCTGCCTTGTCCACTCCGTGTATCTGCTAATTCTACTCGACTATTGTGCAGGGCCCAAATGATCTGAATGCATCATTAAAAAAACCAATTAATTCCACAGCCGTGGAAACAAACCAGAATGGCAATAAGGGTTTTTTGCCAGGACCAGATTTTGCAAGTGGTATAAAATTAAGGGAAGAAGGTAATATAGCAGTTTCCTTATTATTATTAGTATTATTATTATTATTATGATAAAG
The DNA here is from genome assembly GCF_051989625.1 of Stigmatopora argus. Lineage (NCBI taxonomy): Eukaryota > Metazoa > Chordata > Actinopteri > Syngnathiformes > Syngnathidae > Stigmatopora > Stigmatopora argus. Next base: position 4,432,905 of record NC_135400.1, read on the forward strand.
CAGTTTATTTATTTATCGAAGGACTTATCCAACATTAAGAGCTTTGTTTTACCCAACACGTAGATGAAGCCGCAATTGAAGGGAAGAAGAAAAATCCATCTGTTGCAACTAAGAAGAAGTTCAGCTTCTCTGGTAAGCTTTTCATTTGCCCAATTCCTCTGACACACATCGTTTTAGTATACATTTTTATAAACATATATTTATTTTTAAAAAGCCAGCAAGAGAGACCACACATCGTTTTACTATACTTTTTTTTCAGCGAGAGAGAAGCCCGGTCTGGCCGAACCGGAACCGAAGTAATGTTTGACACTTTCGGCACAACCCGAATTTCGGGTTGGGTTCGGGCTCGGGCTAAAGATCTCACCTCGACATCGAAGTGTTGTTCTGATCATATAATTTTGCACCGAGTTTAAGTGTGAGTCGCACGATTTTGAAGATATGCCAATTCACTGTCTTTCTGACAACTTAACAGAAAGAAAAATTACATGAAAAAACATTTCCATCCTGCAGACATGACCACTCTTGCATAAGGCTATCTATAAGATACTATTAGCTTCCTAAGACAGCTTGACCTTTTTCTGGCTGGCAATATCCTTGTAGTACATCTTTTTTTATTGCAATATAGTCCTTAAAAAATAATAAAATAATAGAATCTCAGGACCCGATCTTTTCTGATTCGATCCTCAGAAAATGATCATGTGATTGGCCATATAACCGAAACCACAGGAGAGTTGCCGATAGGCAGACAAGACTATAGGAAGTAAAAGATTGATGAGACATCACGATGGCGAGCGCCTGGTGGCTCAGCAAGCAGCTCTGCTGGACTCTGAAGCAAAAACACGGGCGTTCGAGGAGTTCGGTGAGGCCATGGAGAACCATTTTCGGATGGCTTTGAGGACATTTTTGCCCACCAACAGATGTCTCAGGAGGGGAAAGCAGTGCACCATGAAGCTGGTGTTTACTGGGGATGGGTTGCTGATGACCTACATTTCGGGAATGTTGTGAATTGGTGGGCCAAATACTTTGGAGACCTCACTTCCATCGACATGCCTTCCCATGAGGAAGCAGAGCCTGGAGACTGATGCAGATTCTCCTATCTCTTGGTTGTTCGGCCAACCACTCTTCATATGGCTTTTGGACTTGGAGAAGGCGTCTGGGGGGGTACGCCGGGAGTATGGGGTACCAGAACTCCTGATACATGGGGCGGGGTCCCTCTATGACCGATGTCAAAGTCTGATTTGCGTAGCTGGCAGTTAGTCTGATCCATTTCCAGTGAGAGTTGGACTTTGCCAAGGGTGCTCTATGTCAACGATTCTGTTCGTGGAGAGAATATCTAGATGCAGCCTTAGGGGTCCGGTTCTAGTGGCCTCCATATTGCATCACTGCTTTTTACAGATGTACTTCTTTTGGCTTCATCAGGCTGCGATCTCTAATTCTCACTGGAACGATTTGGAGGAGTTTAAATATCTTGGGGTCTTGTTCACGAGTAAGAGGAGAATGGAGTTGCATCTGCAGTGTTACTGACTCTGCATCAGTCCGTCGTGGTGACGAAAGAGCTGAGACGAAAGGGAAAGCTCTCTATTTACTGGTCGATCTACGTTCCTACCCTCAACTATGATTGATGATTGGTTTGTGACCTAAGAACAGGATCCTGGATACAAGCGGCGGAAATGAGTTTCCAGAGTTTCCAAATGAGGTTTTCCAAACTCTCCCTTAGAGATAAGGTGAGAAGCTCGGTCATCCGGGAGGGGCTCAGAATACAGCTGCTCCTCCGAAACGAGAGGAGCCAGATGAGTTGCCTCGGGCATCTGATAGGGATTCCTCCTAAATGCCTCCCTGGTGAGGTGTTCCGGGAACATCCCGTCGAGAGGAAGCCATAGGCCCGACCCAGGACATGCTGCGGAGACTGTCTCACGGCTGGCCCAGGAACGCCTTTGGATCTTCCCAGAAGAGCTGGGTAAAGTCCCTAAGGAGAAGGAAGCCTGGTTTTCCCTGCTGAAGCTGCCCCTGCCACCTGACCTCAGATAAGCAGAGGAAGATGAAGACTTAATATTAATTTGCTGCTTTTTTCTTTGCCGGGACAGAAGAATGAATTGACATTTTTGGCCACATCTGAACAAAATTGTGTCTATTTTTCCCTACAGATGTTGATGACCAGGATGATATAGATGACTATATTGACCTACTGGATGGCTTGCCGCAAAATGTAAACAAAAGACCGTCCAAATCAAATTTGCATCTGACAAAACCTGAAAACTTAGTACCTTCACAACTTGTCACAAAAAGAGAAACAAGTAAGCATTACATGTCATGAACCTGTATTGAAATTTTTTTTCATAGCAAACCTCACATGCTGATTTATTCTTTTCCTTTTTTTAAATCAGCTAGTGCATCAAAAACACTAAATGAACTTACATTTGATGATGCAAAAGATGATTTGATTGATGAACTTGGCTTGGACTGTGAAAATCTCAAGAAAAAAGACAATGTGCTTTGGTCTAAGAAGGAAAGGTGACAACTTTCATTTTGTTGTTTTTCATGGTATACCTATACATCCATACTGCTGAAGTGTTTTTACTAAATCTAAAAACAATTCAAAACGTTGTTTATTCCCCTTTTGCAAGGCTCTGATTCTCTTTTCTTCTTGCCACCTGTTGTGTCATACGTGCACCATGTTTTATATTTATGACATAAATTTAGTGTTGAACCAGTACCATTTTTTGGCTCCTGATACCTGGCTGTGTGTTATTGGCCAAAACTAATACTACAGTAATCCCTCGACTATCACGGTTAACGTAAACCAGACATGGCCGCGATAAATGAAAAACCGCAAAGATTACCCTCATTACAACTACCACAATACATGTTTTTACGCCTATTCAGAAATAGAAGTAGAATTATCAGTTTATATTTATTAAATGTTACAGCTATCAGCATGTCGCAAGACTAATGTATTAACTAAATATGTATATATTTAAAATCTCAAAGAATCTGCTATTTTTGTAATGGCTGCCATTGATAGAGATAATCCGATCAATTTGAAGTGGTACGCTTGTCAGTGAATGGATAAATGTTAATTTCCTGTCAGACCTCCAACTTCAAATGGATTGGTCATCTAGTAGTGGTAGACTGATTTAACTTCATATTAGAAGGGAGAGTTGAATGCCACACTATTGGACATTGAATGCCACACTATTGGACATTCATCATCATCTCAATATTGTAGTGATCAACCACCAAGAGCTCGTACAAGACTCGATGAGATTCTGGAGAACTGTAAAACCCAACGTCTAGATTGGCCTCCCTCAGGTGATAAGAAGGAACAGCCTTTGTCTCGGGAGAAGAACTACAATATTCAAGGTAAAATATCAATGTTTTTCACAGTGATTGGTTTGAACCTCACTCATACTATGAAGTCTGTAAAAAGATATATTGAATGTCTCTTTTTTTCCATTTCCCAGAGGCTGTTTTAGAAAATGACCCCGCAATTGCGTCCTATCAGCCTACAGTGGGAGATAACGCTTCTGGGAAGCATTCTCTCAGGCAGTCCATTAGGTATGTGTGAACAGGACTGCCTTGACTTAAAAGTGTTCTAATTAAGTTTGCTTTATGTTAATTAGCTCTGCCATTGATGGAGATATATGGTTAAATAATTTTCACTTGTCCAAATCGATTGAATGTCTGTTGTTGTTGGCAATTTTTAATTTAAAAGTTCTTATTTTACTAAGTACCACCACACAATGTTTTTTATTCCAAAGATATACTTGGGTTGACAGTAAATGAGTTACGAACTGTCATATGGTCAATCATATTTCTTTTTGTTGCGAACTGGAAGAAATTGAACTTATAATTTATTCAAGGTTTAGATGCTTGCATATTTCCGATTAGCCATACTCCAAGTCTCTAACTAAGCATTGCCCTTTTTTACTGTGTTAAACAAAAGATTACCTACAGAAAGTGTCAGTGCTTCCACCTTGGAGAAAAAGCCTCCCGTTAACCCCACATCCACGCGACCCCGCAACCCAGCTGACTGGCTCTGTCTCAAGGCAGATGACAACCAAATTGACCTTGAAGTTGACACCAAAGTGAGAAAGACTTCTACAGACTCTCCAAAATCTCCTTCTTCTCCTATATTTGAGAAAAAGCCCTCTCTGATTGGTGATCATAATAAATCAGCTGCTAAAGTGGGAGTTAATGCCTCACCTTTGACTGACACCAAATCAGTGAAATTAGATCCTACCAAAATCCAAAAGAAAGAAGAGGACGATGATGATGACTGGTTGACAGGAGCTCTTAGAAGAAAGAAGTCTTTGTCAGAATCAAATTTTGATGCCAAAATCTCCAATCAAGAGCAGATTTTAGGCCTGGGAGAAGAAGTGGATCTGGAATCACTTGTTAGGTAATGTTGACATGATTACTAACTCTTTCAATGTTTAAACTAAGGATATCCCCGCTCTGATCACGTGATTGGAAATTGGGATTTTATGGGATCAGAGTCAGGTACAAAAAAACAACAGTCAAATTGGACTATATCGCCGTCAATGGCAGTGAAACCTGATCATTCAATGTCAGCCTTTACAGTTATAATGTATTTTTTGTCTATAAATTGTCAATGGCGGCGTACAAATTAAGGACTAGAAATAACAAAATAATCCCAAGGTATTCGGATTTATGAGCATGTACAATATTGTTTGAACATCGCCATCGCGTTGTGCGCACACGCAATAGTCCTATTGCAGGACATGCGATTATTTTTGAACACACAAACTTTAGTTTAGCTTCAAAAAGGCCACTAGCTGCTCGATTCTTCGCACAGCCTCTCTGCCTCGCACCAGCTAAGCAGTCATATGTTTTGTGCAGAGACAACTGTTCATTGATCACAGATGAACCCACTAGGCCAAGATCAAACAGTATTATATGAATCCAATCTGTCATCTGAAAAATCTTCAATTTTTAATATCGGAAACTCACAAAAGTTACAATGTCAATTCTAGGAAAGAAGAAAATGTAATGTTTGCAAACTTATTTTGTGTTGCACAACTGATTTGCAAAAAGGGATTTGTAATTTTTGTTCTTGTTTTGTTGAAACTAATTCTGTACTTATAACCCTTTTGTAGTTTTCTTAAAATTGAGGAAAAATTTGCACTTCTTAATACATTTCCGAAGTATCGGCGAATCCTCAAAATCAGTTAGCTTGAACTTGAATTTAAAAAAATGATTGGTACATCCTTAGTATAAACTTAGAAGATTTGGAATATGGGAGTATTAAATGGTATGGTTTTCAGTAAGGACGTTTCATCACAAGTCTTCAGAGGGAGAAATAAACAATTACCAACTTCCAAAGATGCTGGGTAAGCTCTGACCATTTAATAAATTATAATAAATCTTAATTTCTGCTTTTATACATGATCATCCTCTAATGACTTTTTTAAAATATATATGTATTATTTTGTGTACATCACTTGGACACCCTAGCCTTTCTGCACAACCTGCCCCAAAACGAGAAGAGAAAGTAAAGCAAGGTAGTATTGAAATTTCATCTTCCGTATCCTCACGTGTGTGTTAATGAATGAACTGTGGAGGTAGCGATACTGAAATATTATCTGACTATGATATTAGATTGCAAAAGTATCCAATTTTTTTTTTGCGCCAGTAATTTGTTGACATTGGGTCCAATATTCCCTCTAAGCTGCGCGCGTGTGCAATTGCGCACTACTCTCGTCTTCTCTGCGCACAGCAAATCATATGGAGCGCACAAAATAAAATCCCTTTTTTTTTAAGCTGTGAGGCCGACGCGCGGACCACTCATCCGCCGGGCCACCCATTCATAGATACTAATCATTACATTTTATTATTACTAAATCACTTATGTGTAGTAGACATACACCTGCGTATGGCAGGTGTGATACTGGTGCGTGCCCATAGCGAGCACTTCTGATGTTGCTCGCAGTGTTCCTCAGTATGCTCAGGGAGGTTGTCTTTCTGCCCAGACAAACAAAAAATTAGAGGGAATATTGATTGGGTCTATTTGGTTTTGCACTACTCTCAATAAAAATGGGTAATAATTTTGTTTTTCTTGTTGACTCGTTGGCTGCCACTGATGCTGAATGAACAAACATTTGTTTGCTGCCACCCTCCCATTTCAAGTGGATTGGACATATACTAGTGATTAACTTCTTTCAGAAGGAGTTTTATTTTACTTTTCAAGAGCCGTACAATTGGATGTTCAATAGTTAGAAACAAATCAAAACACATGTTGATTTTAGTTTTGTGACAACAGTACTTGTCTACTTCTAAAATGTTTTCTTTCACATTTTGTTTTTTCCCCCAGTTCTCCCACAGCCAAACCTAATGCCAACCACATCAGCTGCTCTCAAGCAACAGGTATTGTTTTATCATAATAGATTTATTTCTCTTTACCTTAGTGTGTTTAAATTCTTTTTTCCTGTCAGCAGATGCCATTTTCAGCTCAGTTGGTCCAACAACAGGTTCATTTTTGTTTTATTATATATAATGCAGCACATTTAAAAAAATGTTCTCACATGGTTACTGCTTCTGTCCTAAAGATTATGCAACCACAGTTATTGGGGCTCCAGAGTGTTTTGGATGTTGGGGGCCCGCGAATCCTCAATAAGCAGCATCACCATGGGGTTGAGGAAGATTTACAGGCACGCATCATTCAGCTTGAGGGACAGGTACTCAAACTCTATAGGGTGATCTTTGTTGGCATACTCTCCTTGCATATGCAGTTGGTTAGGTGGCAAGAAATCAGTAACATAATGGCAGGGAATTGAGACGTGACAAAATTTAGTAGGTGAAGTATCAAATATATGAACAGTTTAAGGTCTAAAGACTGGGGAAGATTAAATAAGCTCTTTTAAAGAAAAGTTGGGTAATATCATCTGTGAAGCACAAAGTGCTAAATGTGGATTGTATACTTTGCACATGAAATTTAAAAAAAAAACATCTGTAAGAACTTATACAAATCATAAACTATAATAAATATTTAGTCAAATCTAGTATGAACAAAGGTAGCCTCACAAAACGTCCAGCGCTCTATGAGAGTAGGATGGCCTTATACTCTTCAACACATTAACTGTTTCTCAAAGTTTTACATTTTTATACCTTTCTTCTCCCGGGTTGGCTCTATTTGCCCTGCCTCCACCGTGACTTTCAGCTGCCGTTTTTAAAAGGAACCTATCGAGGGTTGTTTGCTTCCCTTCAAAATATTCCGAAAATGATGCACACAAATTGGATTGGATAACTTTATTAATCCCGGATTTTATATATATATATATATATATATATATATATATATATATATATATATATATATATATATATATATATATATCTATCTATCTATCTATCTATCTATCTATCTATCTATCTATCTATCTATCTATCTATCTATCTATCTATCTATCTATCTATCTATCTATCTATCTATCTATCTATCTATCTATCTATCTATCTATCTATCTATCTATCTATCTATCTATCTATCTATCTATCTATCTATCTATCTATCTATCTATCTATCTATCTATCTATCTATCTATCTATCTATCTATCTATCTATCTATCTATCTATCTATCTATCTATCTATCTATCTATCTATCTATCTATCTATCTATCTATCTATCTATCTATCTATCTATCTATCTATCTATCTATATCTATCTATCTATCTATCTATCTATCTATCTATCTATCTATCTATCTATCTATATCTATCTATCTATCTATCTATCTATATCAGGGGTCTCGAACTCAATTTACCTGGGGGCCGCTAGAGGCCGAGTCTGGGTGAGACTGGGCCGCATCAGGATTTCCACAAGAAAAGCACTGATAAAACATTCCAACGTTATCAAATACCTTTATTTTTTAACAAAAAATAATGAATTAAATAAATTAACTTAAAGATGAATAAAAAATAAATCAATCAGTAATATAAAACCAAATAATACTAATGAGCATACAGTAGATATACACTGGCTGGCTAAGTAGAGAAAATGAATTATTTTTATTCCGTTTCAAATGTCTGTATTAACAGCTCTTTAACCTTTAACTTTCTGAACTTGAATGGAACATTGAACATGAAATATTCTGAACACGGCTTCTTTTGCCTACTCCTTGCTGCTAGAGACCTGGCAGCGCTTCTTCTCACATAGTCACATTTGGCTTGAGGGAGGAAGCAGTGGAGACCCTCAGTAGAGCTTGAAGATGTTCATCAGTAAGTCTGGACCTGTACTTGGACTTATTGAAGTTCAAGGTGGAGAAGAGCTTCTCACACAAGTATGTGCTCCCAAAAAGGCACATGGTCCGCTTGAACCTTCGGGAAAGTTCAGGGAAGCTGGGGGTCAACTCTCTCAAAAATTGCCCAAGCTTGTCTGCTTCTCCACTCACCTCCCTGAACTTGGCTTTGAGTGCAGAGTTGCACTGCAGGTCAATGAGCTCCATTTGAAGTTCAGGAGGGGCATCTTGCACATCAAAGGAGAAGGGGTCCGCAAAAATTTGAAATGTGGCTTTGTGTGTCTTGAAGTCTGCAAATCTGTGATCAAATTCCTCCTGTAGCTTCGAAATGGCCTCAACATACATCTCACCACTGAATGGTGTGCCTGCATCCACAAGAGCCTTGCATGCTGGGAAATGGCAAAGGTTTGTCTGAGAGAGCTGGGCTTTCCATAACACAAGTTTAGTGCAGAATGCTCTCACGTTGTCATAGGCAGCACTGACAAGTTGCCCCTGTAGCTTCTTGTTCAGTACATTAAGCTCATGTGTGATATCAACAAGAAAAGCCAAGTCCATGAGCCATTTGGGATCACTTAGCACAGGATCAATCAACTCACAAACGGCGTAGCTAGCTTTGACTGCTGCATTACTGTCTTTGGTAGCCTTCTTGAAGAGATCCTGTTGCCTCAGAAGACGTGTTTTAAGACTGGCAACCTGGTTGGCTCTCTCATCTCCCTGGTATTTTTCGTACTCCACAGCATGTCTCGTAGTACAATTACGTTTCAAATTGTATTCCTTGTGCACCGCAACTTTTTCAGTGTAAATGAGACACGTCGGGGTGCCCCTGTGTTCAACAAAGAAATATTGCACTCCCCACTTTTCTTGAAACTGTCTGTGCTCATCACCGACCTTTCTCTTCACCGCAGGCTTTGAAAGAGACATCTCTGGGGCTCTGTAATATGTTTTTCCACTTGGAATGAGTCTCGGGTTGATCTTTCACATTCAGTCTCGCGGGTTTGTGGCGCATGTGCACTTTCGCTCTCCGTTTCAATCGCGGAGATGGCTACAGACACTGACACAGGCTGGATCACGGATCATAGCGCCTCATTCAGTTCTATGCTGAGAGCAGCGGAGGAGTGTGCGCGCCGAGCGGAGTGATCGGCCTCACGGCTTCTCCTCCGCCCAGCTGATTGGAGGAATGAATGAGTGAGTGAGCGAGGCACTGGACAGCCCGGCCGATGTCCCGCCCACCAAAAAAAAAAAAAAAAAAAAAAATTAAAAAAAAATAAAAATAAAAAAATTTAAAAAAAAAAAAAATTGATCTTTCATATTAAGACGGGGGCCGCAAATTATCGTCCCGCGGGCCGCAGTTGGCCCGCGGGCCGCATGTTTGAGACCCCTGATCTATATATATATCTATCTATATATATATCTATCTATATATATCTATATATATATCTATATATATATCTATATATATATCTATATATATATCTATATATATCTATATATATATCTATATATATATATATCTATATATATATCTATATATATATCTATATATATATCTATATATATATCTATATATATCTATATATATATCTATATATATATCTATATATATATCTATATATATATCTATATATATATCTATATATATATCTATATATATATCTATATATATATCTATATATATATCTATATATATATCTATATATATATCTATATATATATCTATATATATATCTATATATATATCTATATATATATCTATATATATATCTATATATATATCTATATATATATCTATATATATATCTATATATATATCTATATATATATCTATATATATATCTATATATATATCTATATATATATCTATATATATATATATATATATATATATATATATATATATATATATATTGTCCTCACAATAGGATAACGCACGACCACTTACCAACGAGAAGTAGTATACTCCTCTCGTATTGGCGAGCAAGCTCCGCCATTCTGCACTGACTAAAAGAGGGAGGAAAAAAGCACTGAAGAAAATGCATCGCTCCGCCCAGTGCTCGTTCTCAAAATGTGGCTCGTTGGCCACATCTGGTTGTATGCTCGTATATCAAAATTTGTCTCATATCTCAACCTAAATATTTGCTCAATTTTACTTGTATCTCAAATTGATCGAATGTTGGGGCACTCGTATGTCGAGGTATTACTGTAAAATACGGTGATTCTTGCCACACAGTTCCATAATGCAACGTGAGAAATGTTAAAAATTACCAAACCTCCTATAGTTACTCTAAATACTTTTGAATACAATATTGATGGTTGCATAAATTCAAAGTGCTATCGGTTCTTCTCAAGGCTAAGACTCTACAGATGGAGAGAGATCACAGCCAGATGTTGGTGGCAAGTATGCAGCAGAGATATACACAAGACATGGAACTCCTGGAAAATACACACAAGTATTAATTCCACAATAAAAAAATAACTTGGTTCATGTATCTGTTCTTAAGGGTCAGTTATATTTCAGATATTTCGTGTGCTGCTTCCAGGACACGCGTGAAACTTCTTGAGGAATCGGCAGTCCAGCGAGAGACGCGGATGCGACTGGAGACAGAAGACTTAATCGAACGCTTGACCGCGCTAACACAAGCAGCTGAGAGGGAACGTTCAGAGCTGCAGGCTCACTACCAGCGTAAACTGGCCCATTTTCAACAAGAACAAGACCGTGATTTAGAGAGACTGCGAGATTTACAGTGGTAAGTCTGTTTGTAGTATGTGTGAGGCGGGGGCTGAAGGTCTGTTTTAAACATGGGATATGTTGCCTCGAATCGATACTACAGTAATACCTTGACATACGAGTGTCCCAACATACGAGAAATTTGAGATACGAGGAAAATTCCAAGCAAATTTTTGCCCTGAGATAAGAGACAAATTTGAGATACGAGCATACGGGATGCTTCCTGATGCGGCCGTCCGGGTGGCCGAGTATACGAGAGGCTGCTTATGAGAACAGCATCTCACTCCCTCCCTCTCTGTCGCTATTTCATTCAAGAACAAAGAGCTTGGTATCAAATCTTTCCAGGAAACCAACATTTTCAACTCAAACAGTGTCTATGTCTACTTATTCACGTAACTGCCACTGACATTCGTCCATTTGCACCAAAATGAATTGGACTTCTAGCACCGTCTAGCAGCACTCAAACGAGCATTTGAAGCTAGTCCTCCATGTTTAAATGAATTGGTCTGTTTTTGTCGATAAATCGGTCGATCACTATTATTTATTTACAGAAATATTGTTCTTAAATATTCTGCTAGCTTAGCTAAAGACAAAGCTTTAAACACTTTGTCTGACAGTGTAAAAAAATCTAATTTTCCATTTAAAAATACAGTGGTACCTCGACATACGAGCACCCCGACATACGAGCAATTCGAGATACGAGTAAAATTTTGAGCAAATAATTATCTCGCGATACGAGACAAATTTCGAGCAAATCATTATCTCGAGATACGAGACAAATTTCGAGATACGAGAAAGCCAGGTGGCCAAGACATGAGATGCTGTTTATGATTTTAGCGCACTGTCTTTTTCCCGCCTCTCTTTCGTGTAACAGATTATCCACGAGCACTGGGCGGAGCGTTGCATTGTTTTCAGTGTTTTTTTTTCTCGTCACTCAGCACGAATGGCGGAGCGGTCGCTAGTACGAGGAGTATATATTACTTCTCGTTGGCAAGTGGTCGTGCGTTATCCTATTGTGAGGACATTTTTGTGCATCATTTTCGGAATATTTTGAAGGGAATACAAAAGCAAACAGCCCATCGATAGTGAAAGTCAGGGTGGAGGCGGGGCAAACAGAGCCGGGAGAAGAAAGGTAAAAAAATGTTAAACAAAATTAGAATTCAGTTTAGTGTAAGGTTGGATTAAATTTAGATTTGAGTGTGTCTGCTTCGTAATCCCAAATTCATTTAAATTGTTTGTTGTATATTACGATTCACCGGTGCAAAAAGTCTCCCCCGCCCCCCTCTATGTCCCTCTCTCTCTACCCTCAGCGAAATCCATCTAATTTTAGTTCTATTAAACACATTTTAGTAATATTAAACCACTAGTTATGTGTTACTTTGTAGATGGCGAATTAGAAGAAATAAAACATTTTTTTCCAATCCAATGTATCCTGTTTTTGGTGTTTTTTTCAGAGAGTTGGAATGAATTAATTTTTTTTTAGTTCATTTCAATGGGAAACATTCGTTCGGGTTATGAGAATATCGACATACGAGCTCAGTCCCGGAACGAATTAAGCTCGTATCTTGAGGTTCCACTGTAGCTTGTTTTTCTCTTTGGTAGAAAATCGTATGATATTGTAGATAGATTTCTTGACTCGTGTATTCATAATTTGTATATCACTAAAGAGATCATCATTATTGTGAGCCTTGTCTTGCAAACCGTATCAGAAGGTACCAGGCACTTCCTCCCCCTCATTTAAACCCTTTTGAATGAAGCCCGTTTCTCTTTCTGCATGGTCATGCTTGAGTGCACAAGGCAATGATAGTTATGGTTTGATTTGTATACTGTGTGAAAGAACCACATTTGGGATGAACTAACTGAGACTACAATTCCACACAATGGTCTTCTTTGACTGTTTAAAAATGTATGATTTAAAAAATGGGCAACATCTGTATTGTAGTGCCTCTTATGTTGTTTTTTTAAACATATTTTCTTTCTGTGATGTTTAGGAAATCTATCACAGAGATGAAGAAAGACCATGAAGACCATGTCAGTAGACTGAAAAAACTAAAAGAAGAAGAGATTGATGCAGTGACGAGTGCAACATCTGAGACCAGGTTTGACATTTATTTATTAGCACAGATTTACTTGTGGGTTCTTTTGTATTATCCTTGCCAACACGGTTAATTGTAGTTTTTATGATTTTTATTTATTTATTCACTGCGGAAATGGCACAAGGGTACTCCTGAAATGGGGTCAAAGGAGGTTGGAAGCTCTGGATATGGTATTTCCTTTAATAGTTTAAACCATATGACCATAAATATTTTTTACTGTATTTTGAGCACATGAAAAGTGTATTTATTCATTTTTTTCTTATAGTGCGCTCTGTCATTTATTATTTATTTTGGTGATTTTCACAGGGTAGTAATTTTAATGTTGCACTACTCTTACTAGTAATGGAGATTTTTTTTTAAATTTTCCATGTTTACTAATTGCCTGGTATTTATGGTACACGACGTCTAGTCCATTTGGAATCGGGGGGTTGGCCACCTTCCCTGTGCAAATGGATTCACATTTACAGATAAACTCATTCAACTCAAGACTTTTTAACGTATTTTTCTTAATATCTTTATCAACTTGAAAATGTTATCCTGATAATAGTATAACAGAGTATTTATAATAGTTTTTATTTTTATGGTAATCAGAATTTGATACAAGACCAATATTTGCCGCATTTCTCTAGGTCTCTGACACTAGTGATAGAAAAGATGGAGCAGTTTTCCTATCGGCTTGGTGATCTATCCTCATTGGTCGAGAGCAGGCACAAACACACAACCCATGGTTTGGAGCAAGGGACAAGGCACAGAGATGATCAGCTTCAAAGTATCCACCTCACACCCACAATAATCAAGGTACACTAAAATCAACTGATTAATCATATTTTCTTTTGTTTCAGGCCTACAGGATCGTTTGGTTCAACAACAGAAAGTTATGGTGGAGGAGAAGGCATATCTGAAGGAATTCATCTCCAGGATGGACACTCAGATCAATGAACAGCAGAGACAAATTGAGAAGGTAAGCCAGGTTGTGGCACATTTCATTTGGCCTCCTTTGTTTTCTTCCATTGTGAGCCAAAATTGAGTTGCAAGCTAGTTTCAGCATTGCATTGCTTAAGTAAAGTGAATGCTGCTGTTTGACTTATTTTAACGATTTTAATCTAGTTATATAATGTGTGGTGCTATAAATGTATACTGTTATGCCCCTGCATAAGGCATAACATGGGCATGAGCCACAGTTGCTGATTGCTGATACATCTTTAGGGGGTTAATTGAACTGAACATGTCTAACAAACCAATTTGGAATTCATAGCAGTGTGTTGATGTCCTCTCGTCATGCCAGCTTCACGGCCTTATCTATGGCGTAAATCCCTCATAATGATGGGCTATTTTTTATTCATAGTGGTTACCGTATTTTATCGCATATAAGCCGCACTTTTAAAATTGCCTTCAAATCGTACAATTTTACAATTTCTCGCGTAATAGAGGCCCCCCCGATTCACATTTTTTTACGTCCAAATTCATGGTTTTAATAGGGAGTACAAATGTGTTACCTTGAAGGGAGCACCACGTGGTATTTCTGAGATACTGTATGAATCAAAAGCACATTATTAGGGTCAATATCATAAGGAAGTTAATATGCCTGTCTTTGTAAATGCAAAATATCAAAGTATTCAATTTAATAAAATAAATAAGTCTATTTTGATGAGAACTTGATGCTTTTTAATGACAGAAATTACATTTTTTTTTACCAGAAGTTTAAGACGTTGTGACGGCCAAATTGCTTCTAATGTCGAAATATTTTGATTTTTTTTTTTTCGATGGTCCATATTTACTGCAATAGTTGTCATTTTCGAACAAGAAATAAAAAGAAAAAAATCAAAGCGGAATTGTTTTATTTCACAATCACAAACTTACAATCATTTCCTTTCTGTTTTCCGAAAGGGTGTTGCCTGCACGTAGACAAATTCAAAAACAAATTCACAAGTACATCCAGGAAGTGTGTCCATAGCGGTCTACTTTTCACCAAGTCTTTGGGTGCAATAATAGAATGAAATACACGCATACCTGTCAACCTCTGCCGATAACTGCCCTTATAAATGATTATGATTCCCCTTACAAACCCCCCAAAAACCTTACAAATGGGGGTGATTGATGCAGCGGCTGTCCCATCTGCACGAGTCGTACGGTGTTTGTAAGGTTTTTTGGGGGTTTGTAAGGGAAATCATAATCATTTATAAGGGCAGTTATCGGCAGAGGTTGACAGGTATGTACACATTACGTAGGTATCGACCGCTAGACCTTCAATCAGCCTTAACAACTATTCGGATGTGCATGGTAAACGCTACGAACACATGAAGGCTACTCACGTCTGGCCAGTCAGTGCACGTTTACTATGGTGAGATGGCGACCCGCTAAGATAGCAGTGATAGGCACAAGTAATTTTTTTCATGTTTTATGCAAGATAATTTTTTTTCTTGAATTTCATTCATAGACATTAGAAGAAATTTTGATTGGGCGTTTTATCTGTTTATCTATTCTCTATTTTGTTATAAATGACCGTATCGCCCGTATTGTCTTGCGTTATGGCGTTTCGTCTTTGTCACCTTGCTATTTCGTGCATGTCTTTTTTATGCGCATATAAGCTGTACCCTGGATTCAGTCATCAGTTTTTTGCGACAAATATGTGCAAGAAAATATGGTAGCACTCGCTTGGTGTCCTTGGAAAAGGATATTTTTTTGCCATTTTCTGAATGTTCGCTTCTTCTTTCTTGGTATAACAGCCTTTAGCTTATGTACCAACGTCACTTTTGTGGTCACCGTGATCATGTCTTGTTTTTTCTTGAGCTCATTGGATGCCTTAAATGGCCCAGGAGGAGGAGGTATTTTCAATGGCGACTAAAAATCCAAACAAAGCTGAGATCGGCGTAGTATTTCTTCACAGGTTAATGTGTGCAATGGGAAATTCACTTGCAACAAAACAGAAGAAGGCAAGATGGTGTCCTTCTCTGCCTCTTATATTATTCGGCGTGTCATTCTTCTACAGTGAAATATTGCTTCTTCAGTGCTGAGTTCATCATTTAGAAACTGCATTTTCTACGAAAATTGATTTGATATTCTGAAGCATGTGCGTGTGATAAATATGAAGAAAAAAACTGAAACCAGGAAAGGGGCAAATATTTCTTCACGGCACTGTATCACCTTCTTGATATATTGTCACAACCCTACGGGCTCAAATTATAATGTCAATATGACTGAATTAAGTTACAGCTTAGTTCCATAAAATACAATAGTACTAATTCAAGACAATATTGTAATACTTGTAAACTAAAACTTAAGTTTCCATGCTACGATAGTGACGATACCATTTTGCATTTTTTAGGAGCGCTGGAATTTGACTGCAGAGAAGGCCAAGGTAGAGTCTTCATTGAAAAGCCTGGGAGAAGAACGACGCTCCACGACCATGGAGAGAGAGGAGTTGGAAAGAGCCAAGGTCAGTCTTAGGCTGGGCTAATTACTTGTACAGTGGTACCTCGACATACGATCTTAATCCGTTCCGGGACTGAGATCGTATGTTGAGCTTTTCGTAACTCGAGCGGACGTTTCCCATTGAAATGAACTAAAAACAAATTAATTCGTTCCAACCCTCTGAAAAAACACCAAAAACAGGATATTGGATTGGAAAAAATGTTTTATTTCTTCTAATTCGCCATTTATTAACAAAGTAACACATAACTAGTGGTTTAATAGTAATAAAATGTGTTTAATAGAAGTAAAATTATACGCATTTCGAAGGGGGAAGAGAGTGAGAGACGGACAGAGACAGGGGTGGGGGCGTTAATTCGTTCCAACCCTAAGGAAAAAACACCAAAAACAGGAAATTGGATTTGATTTTTTTTTAATTCTTCTAATTTGCCATCTATTAACAAAGTAACACATAACTAGTGGTTTAATAGTGATAAAATGTGTTTAATATAACTAAAATTAGACACATTTCGAAGGGGGAAGAGAGAGAGAGAGACGGACAGAGAGGGGGGGCGTTAATTTGTTCCAACCCTCTGAAAAAACACCAAAAACAGGATATTGGATTGGAAAAAATGTTTTATTTCTTTTAATTTGCCATCTATTAACAAATTAACACATAACTAGTGTTTTAATAGTAATAAAATGTGTTTAATATACCGTAATTACTCGAATATAACACGCAGATTTTTGCTATATAATTAATTCCAATAGTTGGGGGTGCGTGTTATAATCAAGAACTAAAATAAATTACAAATTTTCGATCGAAAAAAGCATTGTCAAACTCACTTTGACGCACGGATTTTACGTCATCTCGTACAGCTGACGCACGGATTTTACGTCATCTCCTAAAGCCGACGCATGGATTTTACGTCATCTCGTAAACCCGATCGAAAATCGGAAAGCCGAGACCACAACTGCCCCCCTCTAGCCTCGTACTCATCTCAGTTCACCCTCTCTCAGTTCAGTGTTATAATCAATAACTAAAATAAATTACAAATTTTCGATCGAAAAAAGCATTGTCAAACTCACTTTGACGCACGGATTTTACGTCATCTCATACAGCTGACGCACGGATTTTACGTCATCTCCTAAAGCCGACGCATGGATTTTACGTCATCTCGTAAACCCGATCGAAAATCGGAAAGCCGAGACCACCACTGCCCCCCTCTAGCCTCGTACTCGTCTCAGTTCACCCTCTCTCAGTTCAGTGTTATAATCAATAACTAAAATAAATTATAAATTTTCGATCGAAAAAAGCATTGTCAAACTCACTTTGACGCACGGATTTTACGTCATCTCGTACAGCTGACGCACGGATTTTACGTCATCTCCTAAAGCCGACGCATGGATTTTACGTCATCTCGTAAACCCGATCGAAAATCGGAAAGCCGAGACCACCACTGCCCCCCTCTAGCCTCGTACTCGTCTCAGTTCACCCTCTCTCAGTTCAGTGTTATAATCAATAACTAAAATAAATTACAAATTTTTGATCGAAAAAAGCATTGTCAAACTCACTTTGACGCACGGATTTTACGTCATCTCGTACAGCCGACGCACGGATTTTACGTCATCTCGTAAAGCCAATCGGATGATGTGTTGTGGGAGGAAGAGGAAGTTGACGCATACCGGCTGTAGCCAATCCATTGTTTGCTTTCGTTTCCTGTATTTAAGTAGCGACGCGTCATCACACGTCGCCGGATCGTTCACTATCGTTGACTATCATTGACTGTTGTTAGCGGTTGCTAGCGGTCGCTAGCTGTCGTTATTCTGTTGCCTCTGTCCGTATGCGCGCCGCATGCGGCCACGTTTGTTTCCACGCCTTGGTTGATTCATTAAAGGACTCCGTATCACGCTGAATGCCTGGTCCTCTCCTGCTTCCTGTATTTGGGTCTACCTACATCCACGGTCGCGTCGCACAACGCGGCGCGACCGTAACAGATGCCCCCGATCGCGCTGCGACGACCCAGCGACGTGGCGCGATCATAACAAGAGGACAGACAAAGAGAGAGAGGAACTCTTCATTTGAAGGATTCTAATGAATAAATTTGTTTGAACAAAACAATCGTGAAACGAAGAAAAAAAGGTAAGATTTCTGATTTTCGTCAGCGGGAAATTTTAGGTGCGCACTATATTCGAGTACTGCGTTTTTCCAGATTTTTTTGGCCCAAAATTACCTGCGTGTTATTTTCGAGTGCGCGTTATATTCGAGTAATTACGGTAACTAAAATTGGGCGGTGTTGTGTGCACGAGTATACTTCATTACCCAGAAAGCCCTCTTTTTGCCCGCGCATGCGCGTTGTGTGTTTCCTGGTCGAAACTCGTCTGAATACATCGTTCAGTGTTCGTAGATATCTCTTATACACGAAAGAGATGCGGCAAAAAAAGACAGTGCGCTACAATGATAAACAGCCTCTCATGTCATGGCCACCTGGCTTGGTCGCATCTCGAAATTTTGATCGTATCGCGGGCGAATTATTCGATCGAAATTTTCGTCGTACCACGAGCTGATCGTAGGTCGAGGTACCACTGTATGTAATGTCATGGAAAAAAAGTGAAAATGTAGTAATTCCTTGTGACTGACTCTTCCCTTTTCCCTGCCCATTAGAGCGCATTGCTGGAAGAACAGAAGGCAGTGATGCAGCAGTGCACAGAGGAGAGAAGGAAGTTGGCGGCAGAGTGGAAGATCTTTCATGCCCAGGAGAATCAGCGGCGAGAAAGAGTCGAACAGGATGTCAGCACACTCATGGAGAGAAGAGAAGACTCCATTATGAGTCTTGTGCAAGTGAGCTGAATCTGTTTTTTAGTAGTGTGGCACCAATAACGATGTAGTATTAAAATGTCATCATCGGAATTGGGAGTACTAAAAAAATAACGTGCTGATGCTCTTCAATATGTACTTTTCAAGATCGAGTTTCCAGCTGCTGGTCGCGACACCTAAGATGGTCGCCGACAACACACATCACCTCTCATCTCAGTTTCTGAACTGCTTTATCCTCACTAGGGTCGCGGGGGTGCTGGAGCCTATCCCAGCTGAGGCTGGGGACACCCTGAATTGTTGGCCAGCCAATCACAGGGCACAAGGAGACAAACGCTCACACTCATACTTGGGGGCAATTTATAGTGTCCAATCAGCCTACCATGCATGTCTTTGGAAGGTGGGAGGAAACCGTAGTACCCGGAGAAAACCCACGCACATGCCAACTCCACACAGTAGACCGACTTAAATTTGAACCCAGGTCTCCCACTGGAAGGCCGACGCGCTAGCCACTCGCCCACCGGACCGCCCACACACCATAGAACAAAAAAAGCAGTTGCTACTTTCCCAAGATAATAATAGACTTCCAATGATGTCGGATTCATTATTCATCTGCTGTGAATCTAAAGGAATTCATCAAAAGTAGATGTCTAATCAATTTGAAGTGGATTGGACGTTGTTGAAGGAAGGGTGCTCTTTTTTTCCTTCGCGGGTTCAATTCATTTCGGATGTGGAAGATGTTGGTTGTCCAAATACTGGCTGGAGATGATGAACAGTGACCTTTGAAGCTTTTATTACAGAATATTCCGGGCACAGGTAAACTACAGGCGAAGTCTGTTGTCCACAAATTTGTACAGACAATTTACAATTATGGGTGATACCGAATTTAGGCGCATGTCAGAATTTTCCTCTAAAACAGTACGGTATTGTAATGAACTAGCAAAAAACAAGATAACTACAATATTTCTATTCCTATGATATTGTATTTAGGAAATTAGGGAGTTCATTCAGCCATGAATAGATAAGGGCAAAATACACATTTTTATTTGAGACCCACTTCAATGTTCAGCACCAATAGCTACTAAGTGAATAGCAGATGTTTTGACATTCATGAAATAATCTGTTAATAATCAATTGAGGGATAAGCTAATTATTACGTAATTTTATGTCAACGCATTAACTTTTTTTTGCTTTTTTCCTTTAATGGGGCTAGTTTGAAAGGGGGCGATGAAAGTTCTTTTCATTTGCAGAAGCCTCCCCAATACACACACACATTACAAATTGATTGGAAACTACCGCTGTCAACGAGTTTAGTAGTGTCTGACCAAACCATTTTGAGCAAAACCACTGTGTTATGAATAGTATATTTTTGCTGTTATAGGAACAAGCAGATTTGAAACTTCGCAGCGGAGAGCTGAAACTGAAAGAGAAAGCTGTAGCGGAGGAGAGAGAAGCTCTAGAACAACTTAAGGCAGAGCTGGATCGAGAAAAAGAGAAAATAAGCAGCACTGCTCTAAAGCTAAAAATCCGAGCACAAGAGGTGGATGCCTTCAGTAAGGTAATTCACAATTAATTTTGAGGTCAATATGTGTGATTTTTGTCTTTGTTACTTATGCATAAAGAAATTATTCATTGAACCTTTCCAGGGACACCGTGTTTACTCCATTGGACAGCTATCTATCTATTCAGGGCTCGTTCATTTGCCACTCCCAGTCAAAATAGATTGGATGTATAGCGCCATCAGGGGCACTGAAAACCAACCATTCACAGCAAGTCCTCCCAGTTTGAATGAATTTAACGTCTAGAGCCGTCAATGGAATGCAATGAGTTAAATACTTTTTTTTTTAAGAGGCGGGGCAAACCCTGAATCGGTGACCAGGTGATCACAGGGCACAAGGAGACGGACAACCATGCACACTCGCACCCATACCTAAGGGCAATCTAGAGTGTCCAATCAGTCTACTATGCATGTTTATGGAATGTGGGAGGAAACCGGAGTACCCAGAGGTAACCCACGCAAGCCCAGGGAGAACATGCAAACTCCACACAGATGGACATGACCTGGATTTAAACCCAGGACCCTAGAGCTGTGTGGCCAACGCGATAGCCACCCGCTCCACCAGGCTGCACTAGAATAATTGTGTAACATTTAACAGAGAGCCTCGCCTTTTGGCTCAACTCCTTTTTCACCACGACGGACCGGTGCAGAGTTCGCATCACTCCAGACGCCGCACCGATCCGCCTGTCGATCTACCGCTCCATTCTAACCTCACTCGCTAGATGAAGTGGCTGGAGAGAGGGAAGTCTGGACTTCCCTGCTGCCCCCGTGAGGCAACGTCCGATGAAATGAGCTGAGATTAAATTCTAAATCATTATTGCATTATATACATAATACATTTTTAAAAAAAGGAATAAACACTCGTTACAGCATGAACACTCTAAAGCCCAAAATTAGTATTTAAATCATTGCATCCATTGACGGTGATGACCCAATTCCTCATTAAAAAGGAGTGACTCCCTTTCAAAATGAAATGGATGTCTCGTGTCATCAATGGCATCCAGTTATTACATGAGTAAGTGGGGTAGAGAGAGGTCAGATTGGCCCCCAAAAATTCAGCACGACCCGAACGAGCCCGCGGGTATTAGGGCCCGGCGAATTAACTTGATTTCCAGGAGCGAGCCCGAATTAATCCGAAATTTCATATTTTATTTGTGAAGAGTCACGTGGGACTACCAAGTCGGGATATATAACAACAAATTAAAGCCTGTCGTTTGTAACGAAATCTAAGTTAAAGACTGCATAAACATTTACATTTTTTATATGATATAGATGTTTGACGATTTCAACTGTTTAAATGCCTGCTCAGCGTTGAGGTACCAGTCTTTTTGCGCTTGTATGAGAGCCAAGCGCCACATTGACTACATTCAGCGAAGCCAACGCAAGTTTCTCGAGCATATTCAACCATCAAATTGAAGCTTTTCCACAACTCACTCTTACTGTCTTTTCAGTTCTCCTGTCTTTAGTTTATCCTTAACTTCTTGCTTCTCCATATAGCGGAGGGCAAGATAATTAAGAGGGCAGCGTTCATGTGTCGTGCGCCGAGCATGCTCTGGCTCTGTGGATCTGCCTCCAGTTGCAATCACATTACAGCATCCTCTGTTTTATCCCAAATTATTTATTTTATAACAAGTTTTCCTTAGTTTAGTATCCACACGTCATTTTAGTATACATTTTTATAAACATTTATTTTCAAAAGTCAGCAAGAGACCACACATGGTTTTAGTATACTTTTTTTTGGACAGTGGCTCCTTAGCCGGTAACCGGTCAAATAGTCCCAGGGGCTATTATTTAACATTGAGTGAATAGGGGATTTTCTAAACCAATCAACCAATCTTATTGAAATTTGATGTGTTATTGCCAATTGATAGATTTTAACATTAGGTGAATAGGGATTTAATGACTATTATTTAGGCAGTGGCTCCGTAGCCGTAGTTTCTTACTATTTACCCCACACAGAATTTTTACCGGCTAAATAGCCATATGGGGCCATATAGGCTATTTGACCAGTTACCGGCTAAATAGCCCCTGAGACTATTTGACCGGTTACCGGCTAAGGAGCCACTGCCTTTTTTTTCAGCAAGAGGTAAACCCGATGTAATGATTGACATTTTAGGCCCGACCTGTCCCAAATTTTGGGTCGGGTTAAAGATTTCACCTCTAAAATGGGGTTTTCGGGGATGCTTGAAAGGGTTTAAAAATTGGTCTAAGCTGTGGGGATGTTTTGCATAATTTTGCCCCTTGATGTGCACAGCTGGCAGCAGAAAAGTATGAGGAAGGAGAACAAGCACTGCAGGAAGCTAAACATGTGGAGTCTGAGCACCAGACAAGGCTGAGAACGATTCATTCCCAGATTGAGAGGCTGAGGCATCTTGAACAATGTGCACTTGAGGTATTTCATTAAAAATGTGCAGACATTGAACAAAAACAACTGGAAATGAATTATAATCAACCCATCCCCCTATTATAGGACCGAACCCGATTTAATCAGCAGGAAAAAACACCACATAAACCAGAGGCTCCGAGTGGTTCTTTAGCACAAACAAGCCCCATTCTATCAGGTGAAGTCAGTGCATTCAATTCCACAAGTTCTGAATTGTTCATTTAATTATAATTTTGATATGTAATTTCACTTTAGGTTCAGCATTGCTAGACCCAAAGATGAAACCAACCCTCAACACCTCTCAGATACACAATCCTCAATCTGTGTCACTTCTGGCAAGCCTGGCTATATGGAAGTACAATTCACAAAGGGTAACTGTCACATTTGTCTGAATAATTGTTTGTTTGGTTGGACAGTTGCAGCAGTTAGCTTATAACAGAATACCTAAATTTCACATTTCACTCAACTATTCTAGTTTGTGGGTTAAAAATACCTGTCAAAAGTAAATAGTTTAACATTTTGAATTTAGAAATTAGCCCTCTGCAAAGTATTTCAATGCAAATGTAACCTATTTGAATCTTACCTTTTTACAACCAGTAGTCTAAATTATGGCAATGCACTTTCAGAACAAATTTAGGAGTAAGAGCCCCCTCACCCCAATAAGGCAATATTTCTTAATAAATTTAAAGCAAAAAACATGCTATTTGTAAACTGGGGGGACCAGCTTTAAGTGGTCATATTTGGAGTTCTGTTGACTGTGACATCCAATCCATTCTAATTATTATTATCCATCCATCAGATAACTTACTGTAGTAAACAACAGACAGGACATTATGATTCAACTTTTATTGGAAATCTCAATTGGAAGTTACATCAAGAACTTGTGCATGATTTTTTTTCTAGTCCACTAAATTGAGTTACTTGTGCACACAGGACCATGACTACCTTGAAGAGCAGCAAATCTTCCTCCAGAACTTGAAGAAAAAGTCTTGCAGACAGAACACTTTAGCTTTATGATACCATTTCAAAATCTCATTTTTTGTGCAAACTTGTTTATAAGAAAATTGTTCAAATAAAGGTTTCTTTGAGTTGTACCGAGTTCAGTTCATCCATCCCAATGGTTGCATTTTACACTGAAAAAGATTTTTAAAAAATAATTACAGTAAGGTTAAAATCACACCACAGTGCATGACGTCAAATTCGGATGTTTTTGCTAATTCTGATATCTCTGCAAAACAAAAACATTTGATTCTTTTGGGGGTTGCAACAGAAAAATGAGAAACTGCTGTAGGATAACACATCCAAGTTTTTAAATTGTATACAAAGTCTCTGAATAGAACAGATCTCATGCATCTTGGAACACACAAAAGTTATTTTCAATCCGTTTAGATTACATGCGATCAAATGAAATTTTATAATGCAGAGAAATCAGATCAAAATTGATTTGGATCTACATAGGAAAAGGGTCAAAGTCGAATTTGGAACATCAGGTTAACTGGTTAAAAACGAATTATCCTGCGGTGTGATCAAAGTCTAACAGATTGAACGCAATGAACGGGATATAACACTATAAAGTCGTCAAATAGTGTGTACTAACCTGTAACTTCGTCTCTATTTGAAATCAATTTGAGCCGAATTCACCTGAAACAAAGAGGAAAAGGTAGGGCATAAGTGCTGAAATCCTTGTCTCACCAAGAACTCGTATATTGCCATGTGCTGGTGTTCAGATTTTTTCGCTTTCCACACGTTGGCTTAAGACAGGGATAAAACTCATCATAAACACAACATATTAAATCTTGAGTATAGCTCCAAGTAACCATCATGACCTTACCCATTCTAAACCTAGTTTAGCGTTCTTTTCCAGAATGCTGTCCTCCACCACGTGTTGGTTTCATTGAAGTTAAAACGCTAACCAGCTAGCAATGTTATAGCAAGCGTGGACTCGACATCCAGGTGCTTATTTTAAAGTTATTCATAATCTTGGTTTTTTTTCAAGGGGGAATGTCTACGTACACTAATTGCAAAATTGAGCAAAAAGCAATTAAACATGGTTTTAAGTGAGCGTAGTAGATTTTGGCATTCATCTTCGTCGCCTGTAATGGAAAAGGAAGAAAATCTCGCGTGATCTGCTTTTATTTGGTTGTGACGTCACTGGAACGTCGTGAAAGAAAAGGCGTGGCTAAATATGAATTAGAAATTCCGTTTTAGTGTACAATGTACATCACACTATTATAGGACCGAACACAATTTAATCAGCAGGTAACAACACAGCAGAAACTAGAGGCTCCAAGTGGCTCTTTAGCACATACACGCCCCATTCTACCAGGTGAAGTCAGTGCATTCAATTCCACAAATTCTGAATTGTTCATTTAATTATAATTTTGATCTGTAACTTCACTTAAGGTTCAGCATTGCTAGACCCAAAGACGAAACCTACCCTCAACATCTCTCAGACACACAATCCTCAATCTGTGTCACTTCAGGCAAGCCTGGCTATATGGAAGTACAATTCACAAAAGGTAACCGTCACATTTGTCTGAATAATTGTTTGTTTGGTTAGACAGTTGCAGCAGAGTTGGCCTATAACAGAAAACCTAAATTTCACCTTTCACTCAAGAAACTGTTCTAGTTTGTGGGTTAAAAATACGTTAGTTAAAAGTAAATAGTTTAACATTTTGAATTTAGCCCTCTGCAAAGTTTTTCAATGCAAATTTAACCTATTTGAATCTTACCTTTTTACAACCAGTATTCTAATTAATGGAAAAGCACTTTCAGAACAAGTGGAAGCATGAACTTGGAGCAAGAGCCCCCCAATGAGGCAATATTTATAAATGAATTTAAAGCAAAAAAATATGCTATTTGTAAACTGGGGGTAACCGCTTTAAGTGATCATGTTTGAGTTCTCTTGACTGAGACATCTAATCTATTCTAATAATGATTATCATCCATCCATCAGATAGCTTACTGTAGTAAACAGACAGGACATTATGATTCAACTTTTATTGGAAATCTCAATTTGAAGTAACATCAGGAACTTGTTCATGCATTTTTTTCTAGTCCACTAAATTGAGTTACTTATGCACAGGACGATGACTACCTTGAAGAGCAGCAAATCTTCCTCTAGAACTTGAAGAAAAAGTCTTGCAGACAGAACACTTTAGCTTTATGATACAATTCAAAGTCTAATTTTTTTGTGCAAACTTGTTTATAAGAAAATTGTTCAAATAAAGGTTTCTTTGAGTTGTACTGAGTTCAGTTCATCCATCCCAATGGTTGCATTTTAACCTGAAAAAGATAATAAAAACAATTAAAGTGAGGTTAGAATCACACCAGTGCATGACGTCAAATTCGGATCTTCTGTTAATTCCGATATTTCTGCAAAACAAAAACATTTGATTCTTCTGGGGGTTGCAACAGAAAAATGAGAAACTGCTGTAGGATAACACCAAGTTTTTAAATTGTATACAAAGTCTCTGAATAGAACAGATCTCATGCATCTTGGAACACAAAAAAAGTTATTTTCAATCAGTTCAGATTGCATGCGATCAAATGAAATTTTATAATGCAGAGAAATCAGATCAAATTTGATTTGGATCTACATAGGAAAAGGTTCAAAGTCGAATTTGGAACATCAGGTTAACTGGTTAAAAACGAATTATCCTGCGGTGTGATCAAAGTCTAACAGATTGAACGCAATTAATAAGTGAAAATTTGACTCGTCAAGCCTCAGGTTACCATGACTCAACATTGTTGTTCAGTTTGTATACAAAGAATCATTCAAGCCGAAGGCATTACTCAGATCTGATCATTGCAATCGTCAGTTATCGCATCAGACGGCACTTCCTGGTTATCACCATAGAACGGGATATAAAACTATAAAGTCGTCAAATAGTGTATACTAACCTGTAACTTCGTCTCTATTTGAGCCGAATTCACCTGAAACAAAGAGGAAAAGGTAGGGCATAAGTGCTGAAATCCTTGTCTCACCAAGAACTCGTATATTGCCATGTGCTGGTGTTCAGATTTTTTCGCTTTCCACACGTTGTCTTAAGACAGGGATAAAACTCATCATAAACACAACATATTAAATCTTGAGTATAGCTCCAAGTAACCATCATGACCTTACCCATTCTAAACCTAGTTTAGCGTTCTTTTCCAGAATGCGGTCCTCCACCACGTGTTGGTTTCATTGAAGTTAAAACGCTAACCAGCTAGCAATGTTATAGCAAGCGTGGACTCGACATCCAGGTGCTTATTTTAAAGTTATTCATAATCTTGGTTTTTTTCAAGGGGGAATGTCTACGTACACTAATTGCAAAATTGAGCAAAAAGCAATTAAACATGGTTTTAAGTGAGCGTAGTTGATTTTGGCATTCATCTTCGTCGCCTGTAAACTGGAAAAGGAAGAAAATCTCGCGTGATCTGCTTTTATTTGGCTGTGACGTCACTGGAACGTCGTGAAAGAAAAGGCGTGGCTAAATATGAGATTAGAAAATCCGTTTTAGTGTACAGTGTACACTAAAACGGATTTCTGCTAATTGATTGCTTCGTTTTATATATATATATATATATATATATATATATATATATATAAATATATATATATATATATATATATATATATGTACATATATATAAAACGAAGCAATCAATTACCAGTTACTTGTTTACCGCTGTAATGAATTGAAAAGTGGTTTAATTAATTTGGAGTAGTTTGGAGTGGGAACGTTTTTGCTGCCACCCTCGCAGTTCAAAACCCACACCAGCCCAGGGAGAACATGCAAACTCCACACAGGTAGACCGACCTGGATTTGAACCCAGGACCCCAGAGCTGTGAGGCCACCCGCTCCACCAGGCTTCCCTAGAATAATTGTGTAACATTTAACAGAGAGTCTCGCCTTTTGGCTCAACTCCTTCTTCACCACAACGGACCGGTGCAGAGTGCGCATCACTGCAGACGCCGCACCGGTCCGCCTGTCGATCTACCGCTCCATTCTAACCTCACTCGCTAGATCAGGGGTCCCCAAACTTTTTCCTGTGAGGGCCACATAACTTTTCCCTTCTCTGATGGGGGGGCCGGTGTCAGTTTGTAACAGAAAAAGTGTGACGATCGTAGGGGAGCTTAATTTTTATTTATTGTTTTCCAGAAAGCCACACATAACCAAATAACCCTTTCCAGGTTCTTTACAGAAAAAAAGTCAGGAAACATATAATAACACTATTAATGAAATAAATAATAACTAAATAACCCTCTCTGAGTTCTTCACAGAAAAAACAGGAAATAAATAACACTATTTATGAAATAAATAATAACTAAATAACTCTCTCTGGGTTCTTCATAGAAAAAAAAAGCCATGGAACATTAACTTTCTGTTGTGCCATGCACAATCTTCTCCCTTTGCTCTGAAGTTTATGCACGACACCACAACCGTCATTACAGAATCCCACGTCAACATTTTGCAGCACAGTGCTTGCTGGTGAATTTGGCAGTGGACTCGTAGCGGGGCGGTGAGACCCCTTTTTTCCAACTTCCGGTTCATGCGTCCCATTATTAGACCGCGAGTTTCGGCCACCATGCTAGGAGCCCCGTCAGTCGTGATGCTAGC
Organism: Stigmatopora argus; assembly: GCF_051989625.1. Classification (NCBI taxonomy): domain Eukaryota; kingdom Metazoa; phylum Chordata; class Actinopteri; order Syngnathiformes; family Syngnathidae; genus Stigmatopora; species Stigmatopora argus. The sequence continues at coordinate 4,461,753 of NC_135400.1, forward strand.
TAGCTTTGACCAGTCCAGGTCCAACTTCTCCATGGTTTGGCACACTTTGTCAAAAATATCCTCTCCCGTTGTAGTCCCTTTGAGACTTTGGAGGGCTGCCAGATCCTCGCAAATCTCAAAGTTTGCGCTAACTCCACGAATAAAAATGAGCAGTTGCGCTGTGTCTTGCACGTCCGTGCTTTCATCCAGTGCTAATGAAAAAAAGTCAAATTATTTCGTCTTCTGCTGCAGCTGGGCATATACATTACTCCCGATTTCTTCAACGCGTCTGGTCATTGTACTCACCGACAGACTTACGGCATTAAATGCATCTTTCTTCTCGGGACACACCTCCTCCGCGACAGTATCCATACATTTCTTAACAAACTCTCCGTCAGTGAAAGGCTTTCCGCTGCTTGCTATCAATTTAGCAACCCAAAAGCTGGCCCGAACGGATGCCTGGTTCTGCTGAGCTAGTAGTCCACTTTTTCGCTTTGAGAGTTTGTCTGCTCGTATTTGGCCTTGCAAGCTATCGTACTTGTCTTTGTGACGGGATTCATAGTGTCGGCAAAGATTGTATTCTTTGAATACCGCCACCGTCTCTTGACAAATGAGACAAACAGCCTTTTCTTTGCATTGAACAAAAAAATAATCGTTTGTCCACTCCAGGTTAAATACCCTGCATTCTGAATCAATTTTTCTCTCACTTAACTTTTTCGCCATTATTCCGTTCTCAAACAGGTTGCAGTTTTTATATGCTTGAATAGTCCGCGATGGTCCCAGGGCTCCGCCCTCACCTGCGATCGTCCAGATGTCTCGGTAACACTGCTCGTGCATGCAACGGTGGACGTGCCAGCCTGCATCAAAGGGAAACACTCTCCCCGCGCGTGTCACCAAAGAAGCAATGCGAAGCCCCGCTTCACTGAGATGATTTGTGGGCTCAGCAGGGGTGCAATGAACCAAACACAAGATTAAAACGTCCCAGTCTTCAAGGCCAAATTGGAAAAAAAATCAGATAGTGTCTCTGGTATTGTTCAGAGGGCCGGTCCAAATGTGCCGGCGGGCTGCATAAAAATAAAAAATAAAATAAAAAAAAAATAAAAAAAAATTAAAAATAAAATAAAATTTCATCCGATAGAGTCTCTGGTATTGTTCAGAGGGCCGGTCCAAATGTGCCGGCGGGCCGTATCCGGCCCGCGGGCCGTAGTTTGGTGACCCCTGCTGTATGGCATCATTCAATTGATTTGCAAACTTTGTGCAACGTTCAATATTTGGGTCCTGCTGCTCGATCTTTCTGTTTATAAATGGTACTGACGGTCGAACGATTCAAGTCGTATGCCCGTGAAACGCTCACCACTCTCACGCGCATCAAGCTTCGTTATTATTGCCACTCGTTTCAAATGAAATGGCTTGCCTCTTCCTTGCAACTCCCTCAATAGAAGCCTTTAGCTTTTTACCAACCATATTCAATATTGGATGCATGAGATATTTAATGATACAAATGAAAAAGGTTATTTGCACACTGGAGATACATTCACGCACTTCCGCATTGCAACGAAGAAGAAGGTAGATGCTGGGTGAGCTGAGCTCTCACAGCGCCAGGCGTCGGTATTAGCGGCGGAAAGAAGTACTACTCCGAAAAAGGCGCGAAATACAAAATTGGACTTGCGAACATTTTTGGACTTAAACGCAATTTGCAGACATGTTCGTATGTACCGTTGTTCGTAAGTTGAATGTTCGTAAGTAGGGGAGCGTCTGTATTAGCAGTTGACGATGACGTTTTCGTCTGCTACCAGTGACCGAGACGATCCGGATTAGAGCCGAAATGCGTAAAACGAGATCCGTTTTACAAAAAACGTACTTAAAAAAATCCCGTACAAAAGTTGTTATACGGCGTACACAATTTGAAATGATCAAAAAACGTATAAGTTGACAGGTATGTAATATAGATGTTTGACGATTTCAACTGTTTAAATGCCTGCTCAGCGTCTTTTTGCTCTCGTATGAGAGCCATGTGCCACATTGACTACATTCAGCGAAGCCAACGCAAGTTTCTCCACCATATTCACCCATCAATTGAAGCTTTTCCACAACTCACTCTTACTGTCTTTTCAGTTCTCCTGTCTTTAGTTTATCCTTAACTTCTTGCTTCTCCATATAGCAGAGGGGAAGATAATTAAGAGGGCGGCGTTCATGTGACGTGCGCCGAGCATGCTCTGGCTCCGCCTCCAGTTGCAATCACATTACTGCCCCTTCTCTGTTTTATCCCAAATTATTTCTTTTATAACAAGTATTCACACGTCATTTTAGTATACATTTATTTATTTTCAAAAGTCAGCAAGAGACCACACATGGTTTTAGTATACTTTTTTTCAGCGAGAGGTAAACCTGATGTAATGATTGACATTTTAGGCCCGACTTGTCCCAAATTTTGAATTGGGTTAAAGATTTCACCTCTAAAATGGGGATTTCGGGGATGCTTGAAAGGGTTTAAAAATTGGTCTAAACCAGGGGTCTCGAACTCAATTTACCTGGGGGCCGCTAGAGGCCGAGTCTGGGTGAGACTGGGCCGCATCAGGATTTCCACAAGAAAAGCACTGATAAAACTTTCCAACGTTATCAAATATCTTTATTTTTTAACAAAAAATAATGAATTAAATAAATTAACTTAAAGATGAATAAAAAATAAATCAATCAGTAATATAAAACCAAATAATACTAATGAGCATACAGTAGATATACACTGGCTGGCTAAGTAGAGAAAATGAATTATTTTTATTCCGTTTCAAATGTCTGTATTAACAGCTCTTTAACCTTTAACTTTCTGAACTTGAATGGAACATTGAACATGAAATATTCTGAACACGGCTTCTTTTGCCTACTCCTTGCTGCTAGAGACCTGGCAGCGCTTCTTCTCACATAGTCACATTTGGCTTGAGGGAGGAAGCAGTGGAGACCCTCAGTAGAGCTTGAAGATGCTCATCAGTAAGTCTGGACCTGTACTTGGACTTATTGAAGTTCAAGGTGGAGAAGAGCTTCTCACACAAGTATGTGCTCCCAAAAAGGCACATGGTCCGCTTGAACCTTCGGGAAAGTTCAGGGAAGCTGGGGGTCAACTCTCTCAAAAATTGCCCAAGCTTGTCTGCTTCTCCACTCACCTCCCTGAACTTGGCTTTGAGTGCAGAGTTGCACTGCAGGTCAATGAGCTCCATTTGAAGCTCAGGAGGGGCATCTTGCACATCAAAGGAGAAGGGGTCCGCAAAAATTTGAAATGTGGCTTTGTGTGTCTTGAAGTCTGCAAATCTGTGATCAAATTCCTCCTGTAGCTTCGAAATGGCCTCAACATACTTCTCACCACTGAATGGTGTGCCTGCATCCACGAGAGCCTTGCATGCTGGGAAATGGCAAAGGTTTGTCTGAGAGAGCTGGGCTTTCCATAACACAAGTTTAGTGCAGAATGCTCTCACGTTGTCATAGGCAGCACTGACAAGTTGCCCCTGGCCTTGTAACTTCTTGTTCAGTACATTAAGCTCATGTGTGATATCAACAAGAAAAGCCAAGTCCATGAGCCATTTGGGATCACTTAGCACAGGATCAATCAACTCACAAACGGCGTAGCTAGCTTTGACTGCTGCATTACTGTCTTTGGTAGCCTTCTTGAAGAGATCCTGTTGCCTCAGAAGACGTGTTTTAAGACTGGCAACCTGGTTGGCTCTCTCATCTCCCTGGTATTTTTCGTACTCCTCAGCATGTCTCATAGTACAATTACGTTTCAAATTGTATTCCTTGTGCACCGCAACTTTTTCAGTGTAAATGAGACACGTCGGGGTGCCCCTGTGTTCAACAAAGAAATATTGCACTCCCCACTTTTCTTGAAACTGTCTGTGCTCATCACCGACCTTTCTCTTCACGGCAGGCTTTGAAGAGACATCTCTGGGGCTCTGTAATATGTTTTTCCACTTGGAATGAGTCTCGGGTTGATCTTTCACATTCAGTCGCACGGGTTTGTGGCGCATGTGCACTTTCGCTCTCCGTTTCAATCGCGGAGATGGCTACAGACACTGACACAGGCTGGATCACGGATCATAGCGCCTCATTCAGTTCTATGCTGAGAGCAGCGGAGGAGTGTGCGCGCCGAGCGGAGGGATCGGCCTCACGGCTTCTCCTCCGCCCAGCTGATTGGAGGAATGAATGAGTGAGTGACCGAGGCACTGGACAGCCCGGCCGATGTCCCGCCCTCTAGAGCCGTATACCTCACCGTGATTGGTTCATTCAGCTCCGAACCAAAGTTCCCTCTAATTTTTTGTTGGTCTGAGCAGAAAGACAACCTCCCTGAGCGCACTGAGTACCAGTGTGAGCGACATCATCGGTACTCGGATGATTCGCCTAAAGACGTTTCGCCGACGGACGTTTGACAGACGGGCAGGTCGCCGAATGGACGTTCCACCGAACGTTCATTCGGCCGAACGGAGGTTTCGCCGAAACGGGATTCGAACGCTCGCCCCGCCGGATCGTGTGTGTACAAGTTTTTCAACCTCGGCCCGCGGGCCATATACGGCCCGTTAGGATTTTTAATCCGGCCCGCCGCCGGTGTTGTCCAAATTATAGTAAAAATCAATGTTCGTCTACCATCAATGGCAGTCCGGGAATAAGCACTCTTGGGCAGGCAGATGTAGCAGAACCGAGCCGTAAAATGACAGCAATCGGGTCAAATCCATCCTAAAACAGCATTTAATGATTAAATACAAATACTGGATGATATCGCGATGGAGGCAAAAAAACGTCTATAGACGTCCATTCGCCAAACGGCTCAAAATGCTCTCAAATTCGGTCAAATCCAGCTGAAAACAGCGTTTAATGATTAAATACAAATACTAGTATTTGTATTTAATCATTAAACTAACAAACACTAGTACGACCTGTCCGTCTGTCAAACGTCCGTCGGCGAAACGTCTTTAGGCGAATCATCCGGTCACGACATCATCATTGCTCGCTATCGGCACACCAGTATCACACCTGCCACAAGCAGGTGCATGTCAATGTTCCCTCTAATTTTTCATGTAAAACATGCTGTAAAACAAGAAAAACATGAGTGGACAGAGCTACTGCCACTGGCTGCCACTTAAACGGCGCCATCATGGGGAAAGGGGTAAAAAAAAAAAAAAAAAAAAAAAAAAAAAAAAAAAAAAATTAAAAAAAAAAAAATTTATCTTTCATATTAAGACGGGGGCCGCAAATTATCGTCCCGCGGGCCGCAGTTGGCCCGCGGGCCGCATGTTTGAGACCCCTGGTCTAAACTGTGAGGATGTTTTGCATAACGTTGTTCCTTGATGTGCACAGCTGGCAGCGGAAAAGTATGAGGAAGGAGAACAAGCACAGCAGGAAGCCAAACATGTGGAGTCTGAGCACCAGACAAGGCTGAGAACTATTCATTCCCAGATTGAGAGGCTGAGGCATCTTGAACAACGTGCGCTTGAGGTATTTCATTAAAAATGTGCAGACATTGAACAATAACAACTAGAAATGAATTATAATCAACCCATCACATTATTATAGGACCGAACACAATTTAATCAGCAGGAAAAAAACACACCAGAAACTAGAGGCTCCAAGTGGCTCTTTAGCACATACAAGCCCCATTCTACCGGGTGAAGACATTGCATTCAATTCCACAAATTCTGAATTGTTCATTTAATCATAATTTTGATCTGTAACTTCACTTAAGGTTCAGCATTGCTAGACCCAAAGATGAAACCTACCCTCAACATCTCTCAGATACACAATCCTCAATCCGTGTCACTTCAGGCAAGCCTGGCTATATGGAAGTACAATTCACAAAAGGTAACCATCACATTTGTATGAATTATTGTTTGTTTGGTTAGACAGTTGCAGCAGAGTTGGCCTATAACAGAAAACCTAAATTTCACCTTTCACTCAAGAAACTATTCTAGTTTGTGGGTTAAAAATACGTTAGTTAAAAGTAAATAGTTCAACATTTTGAATTTAGAAAATAGCCCTCTGCAAAGTATTTCAATGCAAATTTAACCTATTTGAATCTTACCTTTTTACAACCAGTATTCTAATTTATGGAAATGCACTTTCAGAACAAGTGGAAGCACGAACTTGGAGCAAGAGCCCCCCAATGAGGCAATATTTATTAATAAATTTAAAGCAAAAAAAATATGCTATTTATAAACTGGGGGTAACCACTTTAAGTGATCATGTTTGAATTCTCTTGACTGAGACATCTAATCTATTCTAATAATGATTACCATCCATCCATCAGATAGCTTATTGTAGTGAATAACAGACAGGACATTGTGATTCAACTTTTATTGTAAATCTCAATTTGAAGTAACATCAGAAACTTGTGCATGCATTTTTTCTAGTCCACTAAATTGAGTTACTTGTGCACAGGACCATGACTACCTTGAAGAGCAGCAAATCTTCCTCCAGAACTTGAAGAAAAAGTCTTGCAGACAGAAGATTTTAGCTTTATGATACAAAGCCTAATTTTTTGTGCAAACTTGTTTATAAGAAAAATTTTTCAAATAAAGGTTTCTTTGAGTTGTACCGAGTTAAGTTCATCCATCCCAACGGTAGCATTTTACCCTGAAAAAGATTAAAAAACAACAACAATTACAATAAGGTTAGAATCACAACAGTGAATGACGTCAAATTTGTATGCATTTCTGTTAATTCTGATATTTCTGTAAAACAAAAACATTTGATTCTTCTGGGGGTTGCAAAAGAAAAATGAGAAACTACTGCAGGATAACACATCCAAGTTTTTAAATTGTATACAAAGTCTGAATAGAACAGATCTCATGCATCTTGGAACACAAAAAAGTTGTTTTCAATCACGGTTTAGATTACATGCGATCAAATGAAATTTTATAATGCAGAGAAATCAGATCAAATTTGATTTGGATCTACATAGGAAGGTTACAAGTCGAATTTGGAACATCAGGTTAACTGGTTAAAAAAACCAATTATCCTGTGGTGTGATCAAAGTCTAATAGATTGAACGCAATCAGACATTTACCTGAATCAATCTCCTTTCCGCAGATGTCCCATACATGGCACCTTACAAGAAAATGTCAATTATTCTTGTGATCAGTTTGTATACAAAGAATCATTTAAGCCTGAAGGCATTCCTCAGATCTGATCATTGCAATCGTCAGTTATCGCATCAGACGGCACTTCCTGGTTATCATCATAGAACGGGATATAACACTATAAAGTCGTCAAATAGTGTGTACTAACCTGTAACTTCGTCTCTATTTGAAATCAATTTGAGCCGAATTCACCTGAAACAAAGAGGAAAAGGTAGGGCATAAGTGCTGAAATCCTTGTCTCACCAAGAACTCGTATATAGCCATGTGCTGGTGTTCAGATTTTTTCGCTTTCCACACGTTGGCTTAAGACAGGGATAAAACTCATCATAAACACAACATATTAAATCTTGAGTATAGCTCCAAGTAACCATCATGACCTTACCCATTCTAAACCTAGTTTAGCGTTCTTTTCCAGAATGCTGTCCTCCACCACGTGTTGGTTTCATTGAAGTTAAAACGCTAACCAGCTAGCAATGTTATAGCAAGCGTGGACTCGACATCCAGGTCCTTATTTTAAAGTTATTCATAATCTTGGTTTTTTCAAGGGGGAATGTCTACGTACACTAATTGCAAAATTGAGCAAAAAGCAATTAAACATGGTTTTAAGTGAGCGTAGTTGATTTTGGCATTCATCTTCGTCGCCTGTAAACTGGAAAAGGAAGAAAATCTCGCGTGATCTGCTTTTATTTGGCTGTGACGTCACTGGAACGTCGTGAAAGAAAAGGCGTGGCTAAATATGAGATTAGAAAATCCGTTTTAGTGTACAATGTACACTATAATATATATATATATACATATATATATATATATATATATATATATATATATATATATATATATATATATATATATATATATATATATATATATATATATATATATATATATATATATATATATATATATATGTATAGTATACATATGTATAAAACGAAGCAATCAATTACCAGAATCTTGTTTACCGCTGTAATGAATTGAAAAGCGGTTTAATTAATTTGGAGTAGTTTGGAGTGGGAACGTTTTTGCTGCCACCCTCGCAGTTCAAAACCCACACCAGCCCAGGGAGAACATGCAAACTCCACACAGGTGGACCGACCTGGATTTGAACCCAGGACCCCAGAGCTGTGAGGTCACCCGCTCCACCAGGCTTCCCTAGAATAATTGTGTAACATTTAACAGAGAGTCTCGCCTTTTGGCTCAACTCCTTCTTCACCACAACGGACCGGTGCAGAGTGCGAATCACTGCAGACGCCGCACCGGTCCGCCTGTCGATCTTCCGCTCCATTCTAACCTCACTCGCTAGATGAAGTGGCTGGATAGAAGGAAGACTGGGCTTTCCTGCTGCCCCCGCGAGGCGATTTCCGATAAAATGAGATGAGATTAAATTCTTATTCATTATTGCATTATATAGAATCTATATAATGCAATAATGAATAAGAATTTAATCTCATCTCAATCAGCGTTGCATATCTGTCTCTTTTCTTTTTCAGGGCGGCACTGGTGACATGTTCACTGGCTTTCAGCAGAGTGGGAAAATGCGTTAAATCTTTTTTTTGAATTTGCGTCTTGAACAGTTTCAGTTTGTTGATAAACGTACAGCGCCGTATGTGGCGATAGTGCGGTATTTGCTGAAGTTGGTGGATCTCGTGAATCTAGCGGTCGGGTAAATTAATCTCTTGAATGGGGGGGTTGTTACGGTGTGTTTGACCATGGTTTACACTTACGCCTTACGCCAGAATATCGCTTAAAGAGCCGCATGAAATCAGCCAAAGAGCCGCATGCGGCTCTAGAGCCGCGGGTTGGCCACCCCTGATATAGATCATAAATTAAAAAAAAAGACTAAACACTCGTTACAGCATGAACACTCTAAAGCCCAACAATAGTATTTAAATCATTGCATGCATTGACGGTGATGGCCCAATTCATTTAAAAAGGAATTACTCTCATTCAAAATGAAATGGATGTCTCGTGTCATCAATGGCATCCAGTTATTACATGAATAAGTGGGATAGGGGTAAGATTGGCCCGAAAAAATTCAGCACGACCCGAACGGGCCTGGCCCGGCGAATTAACTTGATTTGCAGGACCGAGCCCGAATTAATCCGAAATTTCATATTTTATTTGTGAAGACTCACGTGGGACTACCAAGTCGGGATATATAATAACAAATTAAAGCCTGTCTTTTGTAACAAAATCTAAGTTAAAGACTGCATAAACATTTACATCTTTTATATGATAATATAGATGTTTGACGATTTCAACTGTTTAAATGCCTGCTCAGCGTCTTTTTGCTCTCGTATGAGAGCCATGTGCCACATTGACTACATTCAGCGAAGCCAACGCAAGTTTCTCCACCATATTCAACCATCAATTTGAAGCTTTTCCACAACTCACTCTTACTGTCTTTTCAGTTCTCCTGTCTTTAGTTTATCCTTAACTTCTTGCTTCTCCATATAGCGGAGGGGAAGATAATTAAGAGGGCGGCGTTCATGTGACGTGCGCCGAGCATGCTCTGGCTCCGCCTCCAGTTGCAATCACATTACAGCCCCTTCTCTGTTTTATCTCAAATTATTTCTTTTATAACAAGTATTCACACGTCATTTTAGTATACATTTATTTATTTTCAAAAGTCAGCAAGAGTCCACACATGGTTTTAGTATACTTTTTTTTCAGCGAGAGGTAAACCTGATGTAATGATTGACATTTTAGGCCCGACTTGTCCCAAATTTTGAATTGGGTTAAAGATTTCACCTCTAAAATGGGGATTTCGGGGATGCTTGAAAGGGTTTAAAAATTGGTCTAAGCTGTTAGGATGTTTTGCATAACGTTGTTCCTTGATGTGCACAGCTGGCAGCGGAAAAGTAGGAGGAAGGAGAACAAGCACTGCAGGAAGCCAAACATGTGGAGTCTGAGCACCAGACAAGGCTGAAAACTATTCATTCCCAGATTGAGAGGCTGAGGCATCTTGAACAACGTGCGCTTAATATTTCATTAAAATATGCACATACATTGAACAATAACTGGAAATGAATTATAATCAACCCATCACACTATTATAGGACCGAACACAATTTATTCAGCAGGATAAAACACAGCATAAACCAGAGGCTCTTCAGCACATACAAGCCCCATTCTATCAGGTGAAGTCAGTGCATTCAATGCCACAAATTCTGAATGGTTCATTTAATTATAATTTTGATCTGTAACTTCACTTTAGGTCCAGCATTGCTAGACCCAAAGATGAAACCAACCCTTAACATCTCTCAGGTACACACTCAGTCTGTGTCACTTCAGGCAAGCCTGGCTATATGGAAGTACAATTCAAGAAGGGTAACTGTCACATTTGTCTGAATAATTGTTTGGACAGTTGCAGCCAAGTTGGTCTACAACAGAAAACCTCAATTTCACTCCAACTATTCTAGTTTTGGGGTTAAAAATACCTGTTAAAGTTAAAAGTAAATAGTTTAACATTTTAAATTTGGAAATTAGCCCTCTGCAAAGTATTTCAATGCAAATGTAACCTATTTGAATCTTACCTTTTTACAACCAGTATTCTAAATTATGGCAAAGCACTTTCAGAACAAACTTGGGAGTAAGAGTCCCCACGCCCCAATGAGGCAATATTTATTGATAAATTTAAAGCAAAAAAAGATGCTATTCGTAAACTGGGGGACTGGCTTTAAGTGATCATGTTTGAGTTCTGTTGACTGACATCTAATCCATTCTAATAATTATTATTATCCATAGCTTACTGTAGTAAACAACAGACAGGACATTATGATTCAACTTTTATTGGAAATCTCAATTTGAAGTAACATCAGGAACTTGTGCATGCATTTTTATCTAGTCCACTAAATTGAGTTACTTGTGCACAGGACCATGACTACCTTGAAGAGCAGCAAATCTTCCTCCAGAACTTGAAGAAAAAGTCTTGCAGACAGAAGTCTTTAGCTTTATGATACAATTCAAAGTCTATTTTGTGTGCAAACTTGTTTATAAGAAAATTGTTCAAATAAAGGTTTCTTTGAGTTGTACCGAGTTCAGTTCATCCATCCCAATGGTTGCATTTTAACCTGAAAAAGATAATAAAAACAATTAGTGAGGTTAGAATCACACCAGTGCATGACGTCAAATTCGGATGTTCTGTTAATTCCGATATTTCTGCAAAACAAAAACATTTGATTCTTCTGGGGGTTGCAACAGAAAAATGAGAAACTGCTGTAGGATAACACCAAGTTTTTAAATTGTATACAAAGTCTCTGAATAGAACAGATCTCATGCATCTTGGAACACAACAAAGTTATTTTCAATCAGTTCAGATTGCATGCGATCAAATGAAATTTTATAATGCAGAGAAATCAGATCAAATTTAGTGTGTACTAACCTGTAACTTCGTCTCTATTTGAAATCAATTTGAGCCGAATTCACCTGAAACAAAGAGGAAAAGGTAGGGCATAAGTGCTGAAATCCTTGTCTCACCAAGAACTCGTATATTGCCATGTGCTGGTGTTCAGATTTTTTCGCTTTCCACACGTTGTCTTAAGACAGGGATAAAACTCATCATAAACACAACATATTAAATCTTGAGTATAGCTCCAAGTAACCATCATGACCTTACCCATTCTAAACCTAGTTTAGCGTTCTTTTCCAGAATGCGGTCCTCCACCACGTGTTGGTTTCATTGGAGTTAAAACGCTAACCAGCTAGCAATGTTATAGCAAGCGTGGAATCGACATCCAGGTGCTTATTTTAAAGTTATTCATAATCTTGGTTTTTTTCAAGGGGGAATGTCTACGTACACTAATTGCAAAATTGAGCAAAAAGCAATTAAACATGGTTTTAAATGAGCGTAGTTGGTTTAGGCATTCATCTTCGTCGCCTGTAATCTGGAAAAGGAAGAAAATCTCGCGTGATCGTCTTTTATTTGGCTGTGACGTCACTGGAACGTCGCGAAAGAAAAGGCGTGGCTAAATATGAGATTAGAAAATTCGTTTTAGTGTACAATGTACACTAAAACGGATTTCTGGTAATTGATTGCTTCGTTTTATATATATGTACATATATATAAAACGAAGCAATCAATTACCAGTTACTTGTTTACCGCTGTAATGAATTGAAAAGTGGTTTAATTAATTTGGAGTAGTTTGGAGTGGGAAAGTTTTTGCTGCCACCCTCGCAGTTCAAAACCCACACCAGCCCAGGGAGAACATGCAAACTCCACACAGGTGGACCGACCTGAATTTGAACCCAACCCAGGTCCCTCACTGTGAGGCCGACGCGCTAACTACTCATCTGGCAGGCCACCTAGCAACAATTTAGTAATACTTCTATGTACCTGCAGTTTACTAATACTATAGGAATTAAATTTAATGATCTGTGGCCACAAATTGTAAAATATGTACATAGGGATGACTAATCTTTGGGTACAGTTGAGCGGCCTGGTGGCTGGAGTGGTGTGCACGTCAGCCTCACAGCTTTGGGGTCTTGGGTTCAAATCCAGGTCGGTCCACCTGTGTTGAGTTTGCATATTCTCCCCGGGCCAGCGTGGGTACTGTGGTTTCCTCCCACATTCCAAAAAAACATGCATGGTAGGCCGATTTGACACTGAATTGCCCCTAGGTATGAGTCCAAGCGGTGGACTCATACCGCGGTTGTTTGTATCCTTGTGCCCTGCGATTGGCTGGCCACCGATTCAGGGTCTCCCCCACCTGTGGCCCGAAGTCAGTTGAGATAGTCTCCAGCACCCCTTGGGACCCTAGTGAGGATAAAGCGGTTCAGAAAATGTGATGTGTGATAAAAACTGTATTTAGAAATACTATATTGCAATAATTTTCAAATATTGTTTTCTATGGCGAAAATTTAAACATATTTTTTTTTCTGCGGCCTGAATTAAAATACGTTTACACAAAAAATAATATTTTCCACACCCTGCTCATAGCTGTGGGGTCCTGGGTTCAAATCCAGGTCAGTCAACCTGTGTGGAGTTTGCATATTCTCCCCGGGCCAGCGTGGGTTTTCTGCTGGTACTCCGGTTTCCTCCCACATTCCAAAAACATGCATGGTAGGCTCCTTTAAAATGAACCGTATTTATGGGGTAACACGTTCATGTGCAGCCGCTTCTTGTCTGCACTTCCGCTTTTGACCGCTAGAAAGCGACGTGGAGTCAGGAACTGTATCGTCGCTTTTGGAGCGTCCCGCAACAGAACTCCACCGGAGTCGGTACCGGGCCGCCATCCTCGCACTGGCCTGGCCGGGATGGCGAAGGAGGCTCCCGAAGCGGAGTCACTCCGCCAACGGAACGGCTTATTGGGCATGCTGTACGGGGAATTTACGGACTCACTCGACGACAAGGTACGGTACTCCGTCAGTCTGACGGAGAGCGCCTTGACCATTCAAAGGATTTCGTCGTCCCCTGGCCGGGCTAAGGTGGTCTTCAATTTGACGGATTGCGTCGGCTGCCGGGCGTACAGAGGAACGGACAGCTCGGACGTCGGCGCCTACTTCACTGCTTATTTTTACCCCTTGAAACGGCGATGGATGAGCGCTGGCGTGGCCCGTCAGCGAGTGGAGCAGTGCTTTCGGGTGGCGCTGGTCCAGGACCCCCGGATAAACCTGCGGGAGGCTGAAAGGTGGGCTTGTGCCATCAGGGATGCCTCCGTCCAGCAGGCGCCTCGGAAAAACGGTGAGCAAGGTCACATTGTTTAAATGGGTCATTCAAGAATTGGAGGACAGTTTAGGGATAGACCATTTGATGAAATAAAAGCAATATTACAAACATACACACACAAACACACAAACACACACAAACACACGGGCACACACACGCGCACACACACACACACAAACACACACGCACACACACACACACACACAAACACACACGCACACACACGCGCACACACACGCGCACACGCACACGCACGCGCACACGCACGCGCACACGCACGCACACACAGAGACAGACACACGCACACACACGCGCGCGCGCGCGCACACACGCACGCGCACGCACGCGCGCACACAGAGACAGACACACGCACACACACAGACAGACACACACACACACACACACACAAAGAAAACCATGTATTTTTAACTCAGTGATATCCAAGGTTTTCCTAACTCTCTTTAATGCACTAATTTAGATTAGATTAGATTAGAATTTTATTTCAAACCATATTCGGGAAATTTCTTGGTTGCAGTAGGAAGACAGACACAAGACACACAAGACATAGACCTAAGTAAGAAATGTGATTGATATACACTAATGCCTTGACATACGAGTGCCCCAACATACGAGAAATTTGAGATAGGAGGAAAATTCCGAGCAAATAGTTGGCTTGAGATACGAGACAATTTTGAGATACAAGCATACGAGACAGCCAGGTGGCCGAGTCCGTGAGAGGCTGCATATGATAACAAGCGCACTGTCTTTCTCGCCGAGTCCGCGAGAGGCTGCTTATGATAACAGCGCACTGTCTTTCTCGCCGGATCTCCCTTGGGTGAAGATATCTACGAGCAATGGGCGTACAGGTTGCATTTTTTTTTACTGGAGATAGCGTGATGAGTCGATAATCTGCGAAAAAGACAGCAAAATATACATGGACTTGAAAGCAAAGCAAGCATCAGCAAAACCCTTCAAAGCGAGTCGTGGCTGGTTTGATAATTTAAAAAAAAACTAACTGGATGAAACGAACACTCAGTTCTGACTCATGGAGAAGCAGGCAGTTCCGCCTCGAAAGTCGCGGTGGAATACATTAACATCTTTGCCTCGGTTATTGCACAAAATTTAGTGTAACGTAAGATTTAAACTTATTTTTAAGTGTGTGTAGTAATCTACGTTCATTTAAATTAAATTTAAAGTTTATGTTACGTTACGAGCGCGCCCGTCATATCTCTCTCCTGTCCTTTCTATATATGGCAGAGTACACCCTAGACTGGTCGCCAGTCAGTCATGGGGCACACAAAGAGACAGAGTCGGTAGCAGTGTGAGTGGTTACTCACATTGCCACCGAGTGGGAATTGAACCCAGAATATTCACTCACTGTGAATGCCACCAGTGACCGGGGCAATCCGCATGATGGACGGAATGGGTAAAACGAGATCGGTTTTACAAAAAAACATATATTTAAAAAAATCCTGTACAAAAGTTGTTATACGGCGTACAAAATTTGAAATAATCAAAAAACGTATAAAATAAGGGACGGACGTATAAATTGTCAGGTATGTATCTCTGTCACCTCATATATTGCCATTGATGGGGCCAGTCTTCCAGTTAATTTTGGCTCAAAGGGGGAACTGGACGGGTACACGGTCGATTGGTCGCCGATCTTTTGGTCGCCGGTCTTTTGGTCGCCTAGAAGGTAAGTGATAATTACCATTTAAATCGTTGCTCAAATTCCCTAAATACAAACTGCGAATTACTATTTAGTCATACTTAATGCCCTAGTAATTATTAGGCTAAAGAAAAGCTCCAAATTTCCCGGACTTTTATTGTTTTTTGTTGGAGAACTTGTTAAGACCCTGACTGACGTAGCTTCCCTAAAGGGACAACGCATGTACATACAAACTCTTATACACTCACACGTCGGCTCAGTGAAACTGCTCATGGCCATTGTTGGCTTTTATTGATGCGTAGACCGTGTTGTTTTGCCTTGTTTTGTCGCCGGTCTTTTGGTCGTCGGTCTTTTGGTCGCCGGTCTTTTGGTCGCCCGTTGTCGCGGTCAGGGCGACCAAAAGACCGCGACCAAAAGACCGCGACCAAAAGACCGCAACCAAAAGACCGGCGACCAAAAGACCGGCGACCAATCGACCGCACACGACTGGACGTCTCGCGCCATCAATGGCACTCACACATAAACTCAGCCTTCCCAGTTCAATTGAATTAGATCTCAATCATTGTCAAGAATTCATTATCATGAGACTTGTGTAAATTGTATCAGGTGGTACCCAAAGGCTGCCACCGCCTATTTCCCACAGAGCAGAGAGAATAAGTCATTCATTCATTAATTCATCTTCTGTACCGCAAAGCCACGTAAGGGTTGAGGGAGGTGCCAACTGATTTCGGGCGAAAAGCAGACTACACCCTTGACTGATCGCCACTCAGTCGTAGGGCAGACAGAGAGACAAACGACTATTCGCCAGAGATAATAAATGTTTTTAAATAATGCTGTATGCTTCCTTTTTGTGTGTTACATGCTCAGGTGTTTAAGTAGCAGGTGTTTAAAAGTCATGAGTAACCATTTAGCCAGAAGTTGTGATACAGTCTTCTCTCGATTATCGTGAATTCACTTATATGCAATGTTTTTCCCTTTTAAAATTCATAAAAATGTGAAAATCCATGCTGAAACTTGCAAGGAGAAGCCACTCTCCTCTCTTCCGCTTGCTACTAGGACTCAGCACGGAAGAAAAAGGGAAAAAAGGTAGTTATAATAGGGGTGACCTTACTTCGCGATTTTTTGATTATCGCGGCCATGTTTGGTCTACATCAGGGGTGTCAGACTCGGCCGCTTTAACGTCAACTTGATTTAACGATATAATATTTAGATTTTTTTAAAATAAATGGATTAAAAGAACTGGATTAAAAGCCCTGAATATTCAGTTTTTTTATAGATCTAAAACAATGTTTATTTTAGCTATTTTAATATATTTTTAGATTTCACAAAATGATTTTTGAACTAAAAACACAGAAAAAAATGATTAGAAAATTAAAATTATTCTTCTATACTCTTCATTTTAATTTGATCCTAAAACAGAAAGTCGGCACACATGATTTACTTTCCCGGGCCACACAAAATGATGCGGTGGGCCAGATTTGGCCCCCGGGCCGCCATTTTGAAACGTGTGGTCTACATCAACCGCGATATTCGAGGGATTACTGTATATGTCTTGTGTTGACTGTCAGTGATCTATCCAGTAATGAAGTGTTTGATGAGTGCGGAATTTACGAATCAAAATTTTAAGAATTACTTTTTTTTTTTTGCCAAAATAAGGCATTTTAATACTGTAAAATTGTCTGCAGTTGTGGGCGGATAGAAGGAAAGACGGTAATCTGAGTGGTAGCAGAGGGGCAATTTTTCCTTGTTCTCCAACTGGTCTAATCAAAAATCTCCATATATCTGATAGTGTAGTCTTGAATATCTCCTACCATTGATTGACTGTGGTAAGAATGTATTAAATATTTTTTTTGCATCTTTATTTGATAATCTTGTTTAGCATTTCAAATCCAAAGCAGCCATGTAAATTTGACTCATTGAACAAATAGTGCTGTGGTAATAAATGTTGCTTCTGTTGCAGAGGGTGTATGAAAGTCAGTTGGAATCACTAATCCTTTATTTATCCATTTGAGTTTACTGCAGATGGTAAAGTTGGATTAAAAGTGCAAGAGAAGTGCAAGATTTGTATTTTAAAGAAGCTAGATTACCGATGGTTTTGTCTTCAATTCTATGCAAAATAGAGTATAGTGGAGAGATTTCAAACAGTAAATCTTCTATATCACAAGTTGACTTAGAAATCATAGTGAATTTTTTCTGCCATCGAAAACATTTTTACTTAATTTACTTATAGTTTACCATTAATTACTTGATAAAACTTTAAAAATCAACACAAATCAATGTAACTGTATAATAATACACAAACAATAAAAATACTCATTTTTGAATTCGCCTGTTGGAAGATGAATAGAGGGAATAGGAAAGTGCTTGTAGAGTAATATCATTCATTTCTCCTCACGTGCTCTCAATCAATGAAATATTGTGGATTAATTTTCTTTAAACAGGATTATAAGGATTCTAGGGAAACTACTGCTAGGCCAATTGGCGCAGAGGTTTTATCCTTCTCTGACGGCTGTCGCATTCTCAATGGGATGAATTTTATTTAAATATTGAGGCCAGTCTTGTGGATGTTAACAGATTATAACAGTGGTGGAATCAAGTTGCAGATAATTTTACCATACGTATATGCATGTCATGTTAAGCAATGGTATTAATCCACGATGACCATATAGAGGAAAGGACTGCGGAGTGTATATCTGTATATATGTGTAATGTGTTTATGTGGAAATACGTGTGTGTGTATATACGTGTATAAATGTGTGTATATACATTTGTGTATAGGTTGTGTACACATGTGTGTGTATATGTGTGTATACATGTGTGTATGTGTGTTTAAATGTGTGTATACATGTGTGTAAAGGTTGTGTATACATGTGTATATGTATGTGTATATGTGTGTGTATAAATGTGTATGTGTATATGTGTGTGTATATGTGTATGTGTGTATATATGTGTATGTGTGTATATGTGTATATATGTGTGTATACATGTGTATATATGTGTATATGTGTGTATATGTGTGTATGTATCCATGTGTATGTATGTGTGTGTGTATATATATATATATATATATATATATATATATATATATATATATATATATATATATATATATAGTATACAGTGGTACCTCGACATACGAGCACCCCGACATACGAGCACCCCGACATACGAGCAATTCGAGATACGCGTAAAATTTTGAGCAAATAATTATCTCTAGATACGAGACAAATTTCGAAATACGAGAAAGCCAGGTGGCCAAGACATGAGAGGCTGTTTATTATTTTGTCTTTTTTGCCGCATCTCTTTCGCGTATAACAGATATCTACGAGCACTGGGCGGAGCGTTGCATTTTTTTCAGTGTTTTTCCCCCGTCACTCAGCGCGAATGGCGGAGCGATCGCTAATACGAGGAGTATATATTACTTCTCGTTGGCAAGTGGTCGTGCGTTATCCTATTGTGAGGACATTTGTGTGCATCATTTTTGGAATATTTTGAAGGGAATACAAAAGCAAACAGCCCATCGATAGTGGAAGTCAGGGTGGAGCTGGGGCAAATACAGCCAACCTGGGAGAAGAAAGGTATCAAACTTAAATACAAAATTAGAAGTTTAGTGTAAGGTTAGAATAAATTTGTTTTTGAGTGTGTCTGCATCGTAATCCAAGTTCATTTACATTTGTTTATGTTATGAAACGAGCGTGTTGCCGTGCAAAAAGCACCCCCCCTCCTCTCCCCTCTCTCTGCCCGTCTCTCTCTCTCTCTCCCCCCTTCGAAATCCGTATAATTTTAGTACTGTTAAACACATTTTAGTAATATTAAACCACTAGTTATGTGTTACTTTGTTAATAGATGGCGAATTAGAACAAATAATACATTTTTTCCAATCCAATATCCTGCTTTTGGTGTTTTTTCAGAGGGTTGGAACGAATGAATTTGTTTTTAGTTCATTTCAATGGGAAACGTTCGTTCGAGTTACGAGAATATCGACATACGAGCTCAGTCCCGGAACGAATTAAGCTCGTATCTCGAGGTACCACTGTATATCTATATCTATATATGGCCCGTTGGTTGAGTGATTAGCGCATCGACAGGAGCCCATCAACATTAAAAAGTTTCCTAGCAGCTGAATTCTTTTATGCCATGATGGCGCGCTACTCCTTTAGCATATCAAGGAACCTCAATATTTAGGAGGAATTTTAATGGCGACTCAAAAAAATGGGCAAAATTCACTCGCAACAAAAGGGGAAATGGCAAGACGAATGCATCTAGGCACTGTATTTTATATTTGGGGCACCCATTCTTGCTCTATTGTAGATTCCTTCTTCGGCGTTGAGAGATGGAGCGCTGTTCCTACCTCCGCCATTCTGCACCGCCGTTTTTCATGTCTTCCTGTTGGAAGTTTCAGCGTAGGTTTAGACATTTTAATAACTTTTTTTATATATACCTCAGAAAAATCCACGATGTAGTGATACCGCAAAGTGAAGAAAGATCACAGTATTGATATCCTGACCCAAGTATGAAAAATAGTTGTAGTATTGCTATATTGTGAGATAAACGTTATTGCATGCATTGTATCGCAAACCGTATCGCGAGGTAACCAGAAATTTCCACCCCCTACTAAGATAACAGGCCGATATTTCCACCAGACCCATCTTAGCATGTCTTAATGAAACTTTCTTGAACTGTTGCAAACAGTTGAAATCACAGGATTTCATCACATTTTGGCAAGATGACAAATGAAGACTTAAAGGTAGCTTAAGGATTTAGTGGAGATAGTCCTCATCATGTCACCCAATTCTAAAGCGAAAGATCTGCCGTCTGTGTGGTTTGCATGTTCTCACTCCCTCGCAACACTTCACTTCCAACACCGCTTATCCTAGTCAGGCTGCTGGAGCCTATCCCAGCTGACTCCGTGGACCCCACCCTAAATTGGTTGGCAGTTAGTCATAGGGCACACTCACAATCACACCCCCGCTGAGTGGAAATCGAACACACGCAGCCCACACCGAAGTCAGGTGGAAAAAAAAACACCAGCTCCCTGTAACACTCACTGTACCATATAATTGTTCATTAATAATAGTGTACTATTGAGCATTCGCCCGACTTTAATGCAGGCCACATGCAGTCTGTGTAAATGTGAATGGTTGTCTGTTATCCATGCAGTTTCTAGTCCGCCTTTTATTTTAGTCAACTAGGATAGAGCTGGTTTTAGCGACCATGAACAGCATATCATGGATGGATTAAGTTTGTGGGATGCAAAAGCTGATTAAAAGCTCTTTCACTGTCGATTTTTACCATTGTGGCTGATATTCTGGAAGTGTGGAGGCCCTTATGAAAGGCACATTGTGCTTTGATACAAATAAAACAATGCTGACCGTGTGTTGCTGAATGGAGGCACAGTTTGGGCATGTGCGTGTGTTTGTTTTAACGCCCTCTCCTCACTCCTCCTGCTGGAATCACACCTCTGTCCCGCACTGCCGGAGTAGGGTCATGTGGGGCTAAGTTCTGCAGTACAAGTACATTGCGGGTAATTAGCTTCAACTTTAACTGGTGCTAGATGGTAGGTTTAAGATTTGTTACAACTCATGGAGGTTGGATTTTTTGTATGAAGCAAATTGATAACTGGAGCAAAGAAAAATAAAGCCGTCAGTATATTTTCTAAAGTGCTTTTTCTCATCAGGGTCATGAGATGGCGAGAAAGGGTTACAATTATTGTGGGGGTAAAATCAATGTTGATGAATACAGTTTTTATTATTTATTTTTTTAAAATTTAGATCTAAACTTTTACTTGCCTGAGATTGGCTGGTCACCAATTCAGGGTGTTCCCCGCCTCTGGCCCGGATTCAGCTGGGATAGGCTCCAGCACCCCCCGCTACCCTAGTGAGGATAAAGCGGTTCAGAAAATGAGATGAGATGATACTTTTACCTGCTTTCATAAACCAAGTTGTGGACAAAACACAGCTTTGACATACGTATGTTTATATTGTTTTTTCCATGTCTCCCTCCACCAACACACCTGAATCAAATGATCAACTCATAAGATAGCTGTCCAGAATCTTGATAAAGATCCTGGTGTTTTGATTCAGGTCTGCTGGTGGAGCGTGTGCGGTCGATTGGTCGCCGGTCTTTTGGTCGCGGTCTTTTGGTCGCGGTCTTTTGGTCGCGGTCTTTTGGTCGCGGTCTTTTGGTCGCACGGACCGCGACAACGGGCGACTAAAAGACCGGCAACCAAAAGACCAACGACCAAAAGACCGGCGACAAAACAAGGTAAAACAACACGGTCTACGGATCAATAAAAGCCAACAATGGCCATGAGCACTTTCACTGAGCCGACGTGTGAGTGTATGAGTTTGTATGTACATGACATGTCCCCTTAGGAAGGTACGTTAGTCAGGGTCTTAACAAGTTCTCCAACAAAAAACAATAAATGTCCGGGAAATTTGGAGCTTTTCTTTAGCCTAATAATTAATAGGGCATTAAGTATGACTAAATAGTAATTCGCAGTTTGTATTTAGGGAATTTGAGCAACAATTTAAATGGTAATTATCAATAACCTTCCGGGCGACCAATAGACCGGCGACCAATCGACCGTGTACCCTGGTGGAGTGAGACATAGAAAACATAATTGATAGGGGTCCTTGAGGAACGGAGTTGGGCACCCCTGGAATAGACAGTAACTCCGAAAAACGCTTACTTCCTTCAGAGGGAGTTGGGAAATTCTCACGAGGATCTATTACTCACTCATACAAAGCATTCAGGCCGAGATTTAGGACAGAAACCGCCAGCAGAAAACTGCGACTGTCTTCTCTGAAATAATTGGGACACCCCTTTGATTTTTGTTGACAGTCCTTGATCATTTCCCACATTGGCCAGCAGACAACGCTGTACAAAGAGCCTGTACATGTTGTGTTCCCATAGTTTGAACTACTAAGAGGCAGCCGGCATCGCATTCTCACCTTCAAAATCTCAGTAGAAAAGGCACATCTTTGTCCCAAAAGCTGTGCTGCTCTTTTCACCAAAGCCTTCATGGCACTCTTCTTTATAAACATGAGGAATGCACTCACCGTAGACACAAATCATAAAACTTTTAACCCTTTATGAAGCATATGACTAGTGTTTTGGACAATTTTTTTAAAGTGATTTTTTGGGGGGGACACTTCAAATGTGAACAAATTATTTTTGGTCATAAAAGTTTTTGGCAATTGTTAGTGTATTATTTAAAAACATTTTAGTATTGTTTATATGCTGTTTTATAATTATAAATGTATAAATTAATCCAATGCTGTTAAAATAAAATTATGTTTAAGCTAAAATAATACAAATACACACTGGTTACGGCACCAAGAACGTAACAGGGTGAAGGTTATTTTCTTTTCATAGTATTTAACTCAGTGTATTTAATTGATTTAAACCAGAAAGACAGGCTGTACATGCTCATGTTTCAGTGCCATTGACGGTGCTAGGCGTCCAATCCGTTTCACACACGATGAGTGAATGCACAAACGATAATTGTTAAATGAGTGCCTTGTAAAGGTTAAAAATAGGTCTTTATTCATGCATGGAGGGATTAACATCTTATTTGCATTGTATATTACTGTATACTGTGTACAGTAATCCCTCGATAATTGCGGTTAATGTAGAGCAGACATGGCCGTGATAATCGAAAAACCGCAAAGTAGGGTCCCCTATTTAATTTACCGTATTTTCACGACTATAAGGCACACATAAAAGTCTTAAATTTTCTCCAAAATAGACAGGGCGCCTTATAATCCAGTGCGGTTTATATATGGACCAATACTAAAATTGTTATCACGACAAAATAAAATAAATCAGTCGATAGGGTACACCATCCTCTACAGCTCTCACAACTACGGCAAGCATCCCCCGACTCTACTATTTTCCCGTTGAAAAAGTACTGCGCAGTGACTGCTGGGATATATAGTTCTTTTGTCAATACACCCACTATGATGACAACACACTAATTTGGTGCTCACCGTCATTTCGGCTGTATTTACAAAAGAAATCCTGCCGCTAGATGTTGACATCAACAGAGCATTCAAAGATAGACTGCGAACTATATATATATTATATATGGATGAATATTGAACCGCAACATGAGATTATGGCTACGTGAGGCGTATGTCAAGCGACCGGATGGCTTTTTTTCACGGCTCGCCGTCACTTTTGATTTGTGACTAAGTCACGAAAATGAAATGATGACGTGAGTACATTGTAAAAGGGCTAAATAAAGTACAACCGAACTCAGTTTTGCTTCCGTTGCCTTTTTAAAAACGTGTTTTTAGCGTGTGGGTGTAGCGTGCATGTTTAAGCTGGTGTATGTTTTGCCATGCCTGGCTGCGTCTATAAAAACGGTGCGTCCTTTGTGTGTTTAAAATACAGAAATAGCACTTTTTACTGACACTGCGGCTAAAAATACGATGCGCTGTATAGTCGTGAAAATACAGTAATTTCATTTTTTTTTTACTTCAGTGCTCTCCTAGTAGCAAGCGGAGGACAGGGGAGTGGCTTTCTTTTGCGATTTTCAGCTTGGATTTTCATATTTTTATGACCATTCATTTCTGAAAATTTATTTATTTATTTATTTATTTTACTTCAGTGCTGAGTTCTAGTAGCAAGCGGGGGACAGGGGTGTGGCTTCCGCTTGCGAATTTCAGCGTGGATTTTCACATTTTTATGAACTTACAAAAAAATGTAATTAACAAAAAAGAATTTCCTCCAGAAAAAAACGCGATGTAGTGAAGCCGCAATAGTTGAACCCACGATGAAGCCGCAATAGTTGAACCCACGATATTCGAGGGATTACAGTACACAGTATTAACTATTGCACAGCCCTACCCTGTTTTTGCTAAGTCCAATGTTTAGTTATCTGTCCCACTTGCCACTGTAGCATGATCCTATTGGTTTTACATGATTAATGATAAGTTAAGTACTTAGATTCATTCAAGAAATATGTCTGTTTGACTAGACTCACTCACAAATTCAGAAGTGCGGCGGCCTTGCAGAGTCATGATACTAGTGAACCCTCTCAGTGGACGGGGACAGGCTCTCCAGCTCTTCACCGGCCACCTGCAGGGAATGCTGAACGAAGCTGCCGTCCCCTACACGATTGTCATCACAGGTTGGGAATATGCTCACACATACACAAATACTTTCTTAAGTATGAAATTGTGAGCATTGTGTAAATGTATACATATAGGGTTATTATTATTAATAAGCTTGGGTTCTTTTTCCCACAAGGTTTGAATGACAATTTACGTTGTAAATGCCCAGAAGGAAATTTTGCAAGACATTTTAAGTGTTCCGGTATAATGGGTAAAATGTAGAAAATGTAAAAACAATAGTAACTTGGTACTTTGGTATTAATTGTATTTTTTTCTTTTTCAAAAAATGATGTTAGTGTAAATTTAACACCATTATGTTTTATGTTATAATTTACATGTAAACATTCTTGATGGTGGTAACATCACATGTTGTTGGTCTGAAACCTATGTGATAAATATGCGAAAAACAGAAATTAGGAAGGGTTCAAATACTTTTTCACGCCACTGTGTATTTTTAAAGACTATAACAGACTTGCCTGAGGTAGGAAAGACACGACTACTAAAGCAGCCTCCTGAGTCTGCAAGTACATACATACTGTATGACGCATTCATTAGCTGTGCTCAGTCTTTTCGTCATTCTGTGCTCCCTCAGTCAGATCATAGGAACCTAGTGCATTTGAATTTAGCCCAAAAGAAGTACATTTATCCTCACCCCAATTGAGCAGTGCCTTTCCTTAGGTTGGGGTTATCGTGTTAGTCAGTCTCTCCTGAATAGTGAAGTGGCTGGGAAGTAATGCATCGACTTGAGACCTGGTAGGCCACAAGTGCTGAGTTGGCTGCTGAGCACACTTTACTCCTTCTGCCTCTTTGGCTGTCAGCATAGCAAACAGCATCGCATGACTGAATCTTGAAATACTTTTCACACATACAAGGGCCACAGAAGGGGGAGAGGATTCTCTTTTGTCTGTGTCAATAGTTCCCTTGATCGATACTGCTTCGGAAACATACCTTCAGCGCATTGATTCGTGCTAATTTGCTTGTCTCCATTTTTGTCTGACTCCCTTTTTTGCCTTGTTGACAATTATGAGCGCTTTGCTTTTATTCATGTGCACACATATTGACATACTAGTGTTGCACGATACCATTTCTTAATTTACGTTACGGAATCCAACACTCTGTAATGACGCAGGTTTTTTTTAAATAAGTTTTTATTTTTATGCTAAATGTCTACTTATTAGTTTGAATGTAAATTATTGGCAGCGAATGAACCTTGCCACCCTTTAAATAGAATGGTTGTCTCCTAGCGATAAACCAATTGGTAGCATGGTGCATCGTGCCCATTCATTTATTTTCTATGCTGCTTATCCTCACAAGGGCCGTGGGGGGCTGGAGTCTATGCCAGCCAACTTCGAGCAGTAGGGGACACTCTGAATTGGTTGCTTGTACACCCAAGGACAATTTGGAGCAGGGTAGCTCACACTTTTTCAGCATGTGAGCTACTAAAAGCATAATCAAGTCAAAAGGATCTATTCATATATTTATCTGTTATTACAAATTATGTTGTTATATTTTGCCAAACCACATATGCACAATTTACTTAATTTGTATAGCTTTGCTTTATAAATGCATGCTTGCGCTTTAACACACTGGGACACGAGAGTGACAGTTTGCTGCTGTTCTTAAAATATTTAAATTGAAGTGTCTAAGATCAATGTATCACTTAATGAGCAGCTGATGTTAGGCAAGGGTGTCGGCCCCATACTTAAGAAGTTGTTGTCGGCACAGAAAGCCTGATGCACTCATTAAAAGAGCCAGATATGCGTGTTCAAGATAAATAGATTCAATTAAAAATCGCTCATCCTCTGAAGTATTGCACATGTGCACATCGCGATATTTTGGGCCAACTGAGACATCACTCACGCCTAAAGGAAACCAGAAAACTGGATCAAATCTTACTGTACGATCTACCAATAGTACCTTGGCGATCAAATGGTAGATCACAATCAACGTATTGAGAACCCCTGATTTAGTCTTCAACGAGCCTACATTGCATGTTTTTGGGATGTGGGAGGTAGCCATAGGACATGGAAAAACATATGCAGTTATGGGGAGAACCTTTTTTAACTCATTGCATAGCTGGACATCCAAACCATTGGAATTGCGAGTCAACGAACAAACACGTTTTTAGTCTCACAAATCATATTGTATTGGGAGGTACCCAGAGGTTTCTTGCCCTAAAACACACACATTTACACCATCACCAAGTAGTACCCAATGTTTTGCAAAGCATCCCCTGAAAGTGTTGTAATGACACAGCAAGATGAACTTATGAAAAGGGCTGTTAAGTGTTTCTGGCACAAAATTGCTCCAATAGCTGTCATGCATGCTTTTTAATGATGAATTTGCCTTTAAGCAGTTTTAAATTCTCCTTGAAGACAAAATCGAAAACATGATATTAAGCACATGGTTGTGATAAACACCGTAGTAAAGTACATTAAATACCAGAATGCACCATGCAAGCCCATATGTACACAAATTAGCTGGTCACAGATATTTGCTTTACTTGAACCTGCTTAGGAGCCACTAGGGAGCCTAATGTAACACGTCCGGCCTCATAAAATGCTAAACGAACGTTTAATCTCCCTTGGCCATTATGTTAGTACAGTACTGATACCTTGACATACGAGTGACCCAACATATGAAAAATTTGAGATACGAGGAAAATTCTGAGCAAATATTAGCCTTGAGATACGAGCATATAAAACAGCTTGGTGGCTGAGTCCGCAAGAGGCTGCTTATGATAACAGCACACTGTCTTTTCGCCCTCTCTTAAAGATGTCTATGAGCACTGGGCGTACAGGGTGTATTTTTTTTTACGTGTTTTTGCATTAATCAGTGGAGAAAAGGGGAAAACAATGGGTCCTAAGCAAGCCGATGCAATGAAGGGTAGTGAGAAGAAAAAGCCTATGATGACAATTGGTATTAAGCCCGAAATAATCGAAACACGAGTGGTGTACGCATGACTGAGCTGGATCACCAATACGAGAGGAGTACTTCCACAATATGCATACTATCCTTAAGCAGAAGGATATCAAGTCTTCCAAAGGACTAACCACAATTTCCAAGTTGCTCAGTGACATTCATAACAAGATGGGGAGCCTTCTTTTAATATGGATAAAAGATAAACAGTTAGCGGGAGATAGTGTGACTGAGATGATAATATGCAAAAAAAGCCAGCGGAATCTACATGCACTTGAAAGCAAAGCAAGCATCTGAAAAAGACACCAGCAAAGCAATTCAAAACGAGTCGTGCCTGGTTCAATAATTTAACAAAACCTCACTGGACGAAACGAACACGGTTGGAGAAGCAGGAAGTTCCGCCTCAAACGCCGCAGTGGAATACATTAACCTCTTTGCCTCACTTATTTCACAAGAAGATTTAACTTGAGCGTAACGTAAGATCAAAACTTTTTTTTAAGTGTGTGTTTAGTAATCCAAGTTCATTTAACTTAAATTTAAAGTTTATGTTATGTTACGAGCGCGTCTGTCAAGTCTCTCTCCTGTCCTTTCTCTCTCTCTCTCGTCCGCGCCGTCTGTATGTACCGAGTAATGTCACATTTTAATATTGAAAATAATAACCACTAGATAGGTATTTGTTACTTTGTGAGTAGGTGGTGAATTAGAACCAATAAAAATATGTTTTTCCATTGTAATATCCTGTTTTTGGTGTTTTTTTCAAAGGGTGGGAAACAATTAATCAGTATTTAATTCATTTGTATGGGAAAAATGATTTGAAATACAAGTAAATTGACATAGAAGTTCTGTCCCGGAACGCTTTAAGCTTGTATCTCAAGGTATAGCTGTATGTATTTTTGCCCTTGGCCACCTTTTTTGTTTGTATATTTTTCCATGCCTTTGAGATAAAAATGTTTTTCTGTTTTTTTCCCCTTTCTCATTTTCTCTGTTTATGTATACTCAGAGCACGAGAACCATGCGCGTGAGTTGGTGAAAAAGGCGGACTTGTCACAATGGGATGCTCTGGTTATCATGTCAGGAGATGGGCTGCTCTTTGAGGTGCTTGGACTAGATTCAACTAGTATAGTTTTCTGTGTTTATTTGGATATTATTTGTCTTCAGCAAACCATCTGATTGTATCTTTGTTCATCCAGGTGATAAATGGTCTGATGGATCGTGATGACTGGCAGGAGGCTATTCAGACGCCTCTGGGGATTCTCCCAGGTGGCTCTGGGAATGCTTTGGCTGCCTCTGTCCACCACTACTCTCAGTGAGTTTGACTATTAATGACTCATTTAAATGCATGGGCTAAAACTGAAAAAGAAGAGCCAAGAAAAATAATTGCTGAGCTATAAAAAAAGTGATTTATCACCTTCCTCTGTAATCATGGTCTGACCTGACTGAGCACATCATTTCTCAGGAGGGAGGGAAGACACCGGAGCAATTTGAAGGTGTTCACTGCAGCAGAGGTCACTTTAGGCAGCTGATAATTTAGAAGGAATGATGTAATAGTACAGCGGTGTTCAAGTTGTTTTCAGTGTAGCCCAGATCATACTCTGAAAGGAGTTTAGTAGAGTCATAGTCAATTTTTCGTGCACTTTGACGTTTCATTCTGACTGTTTAAACTCACCCAAATGTTTAAAAAAAATTCACTTGATGGGCTTTTTCGATTTTTCCTTCTAACGTTTCATTTCCAAAAGTTAAAACAGAAAATATTGAATCCATCTCATACTATATTTTTCAAAACCCACAAAATTTGTATACATTGATTGCAAAAATTCCCTGCTGAAGCTGCTGCCCCCGCAACCCGACTTCGGATAAAGCGGGAGAAGATGAGATGAGATGATTGCAAAAATATTAACTTCCACCAATATTTGACAAGAACATCCACAATTCGAAAATGACCCCACATCAACCGGAAGTGAGCCCGAATACCGGAAAATGTGCAGTAAGTCACCATTAAGTACCCTAAAAGTAACAAGAGTGTGACCTGAAATTAACTCATGTCCCACCATTGACAACTACAGACATACAATTAATTTTACCTGGGAGAATTGGCTGTGATTCCTTCTGTTTGAGTGCCATTGACACGCTACACATCCAATCTATTTGACAAGTAAGTGACATAAAAATGACCCAAATTAATAGGAAGTGACCAAAAATCTATAGTCATCAGTGGCAGGCAGAGCAAAACATCCCCACATTGGCGACCTCGAGCGTGGTAAATTAGAGTGGACTCAAATGCAGGGAAGCAAGGCAATGGTTGAGGATTGAGTGTTCAAACAAAACTTTAATTCCTTAGGCAGGAGGGGTTTCACGAAACTTAATAATGATTTAGAATAGAATAACAAAATCAAACCTGACGTGGGAAACACGGGGAAGCGAGTAACGTGAAAACATGGAGCATGGCAAACATGAGTAAGGCAGGCGATCTGACAATGACAAAACAATCACGTAAGGTTTAAATAGACGCAGAATTGTCAATCACACGCAGCTGATCAACGAGAGGAAAGGGGAAGCCAGGAGGGACACAAGAGGCGAAAAGCAAACATGCACACACACACACAGGGAAAAAGGAATAACAAAATCCAACCAAACTTAACAAGAAATTGCATCTTCTAGT
Organism: Stigmatopora argus; assembly: GCF_051989625.1. Taxonomy (NCBI): domain Eukaryota; kingdom Metazoa; phylum Chordata; class Actinopteri; order Syngnathiformes; family Syngnathidae; genus Stigmatopora; species Stigmatopora argus. Next base: position 4,491,883 of record NC_135400.1, read on the forward strand.
TGGAGTTTCAATTGTGAATAAAATGTAATATCACATCAGTTGCCTTTATTATTTCTATCGTTAACGAACGTCTTGCATGTTTCAGGTCATCCCCTGCATGGAATGAAGAACTCCTTCTGAGTTGTGGCTTCATGCTGTGCAAGGGCCTGGTCGGTTCCATGGACTTGGTGTCCATCCACTTGGCGTCCAAACAGCGTATCTTTTCTTTCCTGTCCATAGCTTGGGGCTTTGTGGCTGATGTGGACATCGAGAGCGATAAGTACCGCCACGTTGGCGCGATCCGCTTCCTGATGGGAACCCTGGTGCGTCTTGCCAGTCTTCGAGTGTATCAGGGCAGGTTGGCATACCTGCCTGTTAAGGAGAAACCGAACCCTTCTTCCATCCCACAGCGCCCATCTCTGAGCTCCTCCCTCCCCCGCCAGCTCATTCCAAACGCCTCCCTGACAGATAACGCTCACCATCATTGCAACAACACAAACTCCAGCCAAACCACAATCAGCAACTCCCCCATTAATACCAGAAAACATGAAATTCCTAGTGGCGGCAAAATCCGAGCACCCATAGATTCTTTGCTACCAGGACTGGACCAGCCGGTTCCAGAAAATTGGACCATTGTAAAGTCGGAGGATTTTGTCTTGGTGCTGGCGATCTACCAGTCTCACCTGGCCGAGGACTTGTGGGCAGTCCCCGGAGCCAGAGCGGACGATGGAATCATTCACCTGTTTTACGTGACCGCCGGAATCTCCCGGCCAGCCCTACTGCGCCTCTTCCTCGCTATGGAGAAAGGAGCCCATTTAGTGTGTGGCTGCCCCCACTTGGTGTATGAGAAAGTCCGGGCCTTGCGGCTTGAGCCCATTTCGCAAGAGGGTGTGATCACAGTGGATGGAGAGACTGTGGAATACGGGCCACTTCAGGCTCAAATACACCCCGGACTGGCCAGACTCATTTATGGATGAAGCCAGATTATGTTAAGCTTCTGGTTGGAGAGCTTTCAAGTTTGGCCTTTTCACTCAGTGTTGATCTCTTTACATATGCTGTATTTTCATAAGTGCCAAAGACATTTAATCAACCTCTGAGAAGGCCTCTATTTTTCTACTGAAACAACATTTCCCGTTTTTTAAGCCCCCATTTCCCACTTTTGGGATTCCTTGTCAAGACCATGGATTGTCGTCCGTCACTGCCGGCTGGTCCCAGTGCAACGGCTTTAGAGATTGTGCACATAATAGTAAGATCTTCATGCACGTTTATTTGAATGTGCTTCAGCCTGTTGTTCCCTGGCAGAGGAGTACATTGTGCACTCTGCTGTCAGACTTTATCAGCAATGCACGCAACAAGACAAGCACATTTTCCCATCTGGGGAGATTCCCAGAGGAATAGCTGAAGCCTCCGACAGAGCAGGATGACATCCCTTAGAGGGATTTGACTAATCTTTGTGTAGCTTTAGGGAAGAAACTTTGACAAAGTAGATCTAAACACATAGCATCATGTTGTCTTTATTCAAAACTTGTTCTTCTGCCATTGCTATCAAACTGGGAGATCTGAACCAATCTTTACATATTTACAAAAATCCAATAGCAGTAGTATTTGTATATGCACTTACCTTCTGCCAAACACCTAATATGCCTGTGCTCCCTGTAATTTATTACTGGCATTAATAACATTTGAGCAGTTGTAGTAAAAAAAAAATGTAATTGTTGGACTATTCAAGAGAAAATTCTCAATTTCAAAAACATTTCATGCACAAATTATTGTCTTCATTCTATTTTGACTCGGTAGGTCAGGGAAGGGACTACTAAACGTTAATTAATCACAATATATGTATCAAAGGATTAACAGAGGTTGGAATTGAGTGACATAAACAAAAGCTCTAATCACCCACATTCATTTCACTACACACAGTCTACATAAAGTAGTACAAAATGTACTTAAATATCTGAATTCATGTAGACAATCACACCCACCCATGCATTCAGTCCTGCTCCCTCGGTCGTAGCATTTCTGCCACTGTAATCATTACATTTGGACATGTAAGAGTTAGATCAGTGGTCCGCAACCTTTTTCTCATCGATGACCGGTAAAGATCTTTCTATTTTCTCGTAGACCGGCTTATTGGGAAGGGTGACAATTTAAGACTAAATTGTGTGGGGGTGGGGTCGGTGCACAAACAACGTCCACAATGGCAAAAAGTCCAAGCATAATAGCAATTATTTATTATTAGAAGATTTTTCTCATTTCAAATAGGAGGGCAAGATTGAAAACGTTAATATATATCGCGGACCGGTGATTGGGGACCCCCGAGTTAAATAACATAACTGGTGTGCCCATCTGCAAAGCACATATGTATACAATTAGTGGCAGAAGAGTCACTTAACCCTTGCAAAATACATAGTGCATTCATGCTCTTGATTTTTCTTGGTGCACACTATATTTTAGTCATTTCTATCAATTTAGGGCTATTTCTTTCTGTGGCAATGGCTTCTAGAAAATGCAATATTTTGCGTCAATGTAGACCTTTTTTTCCTCGAACTGGTACCATGGAAATGATGACACCTGGTGGCAGAAAAGTATACTTATGTTTATCATTTTCTGAACCGCTCATCCTCACAAGGGTCACTCACGGTGGGTGCTGGAGCTAACAATAGGCACTAATTTAGCGTGACCAACAAGTTTGACAATTCATAGTCTGTGACTAAAGCCGGATAGAGAATGATTGATTCCCGTTAGTTTTATTATGGTGATGAGTTTTCATTTATTAATGAGGTAATGAAAAAACTTGCCTTTGTCCATATGGTGTGCTCCTCACATGTTAAGCTCTCATGTCTCATATCATCTATAAAATTACATTTAGTGATTGTATACTCACTCTCCTCCATTATGTTGATAAGCCATCATCACCTATTGTGTCCTTAGTAAGCATAACATCTGTATAAACAGATTAGAAAGCAATTCAGGGGGCATTTGACAGACAGAGCAGCCACATTGCCATAATCATCATTGCAAACGTTGGCATGCACGTGAATAAATCATATTTAGAGTCCTCCACACAGGTTTGCAACAGCTCAATATCATGGAGCAGTAGATCTTAACTGAGGCCAATTTTTCTTTCATGACACAGTACTTATACAAAACTTGAAAGAGACCAACATTGAAAAATCCAACATTAACATTCAGGTTCTGGCCTCTCTGTGTCATCTGAGTGAATGTGAGCAATGCATAGTCGATCTAAAAAGTCTGCACAACCCTTTTTAAAAGCTTGATTTTCACAGTATAGAAAACTGGGCTGAAAAGAAAAACAATATATTATTCAAAACGTTGCACCATTAATAGGACCTCTAAAACGGCACAACAATAAATTGAATTGAATTGAACTAGGTAGTTGTCATTTTCAATCATTTTTTAAAATAATAATCAAAATTTCTGACATGTCTGGGGGATTTTCTAAGGTCAGATTAAATGATTGTTGATTTTTTTATGATGTACGTATTCGTGTTAAATCAGATATCAGAACATTTGACATGAACTTAAATGTTATTGCTCAATTTTGAACATAGACACAACCCAGCTATAAGGTGACTGTATACATATATTTCAGATCATTTTACTTTCCCCTCTTGATTTTTTGGGGTGTGTTTTATATATAGGTCACATTAATCATGGAAAAAGCACCCCAATGAGTTATTTTTGTCTTATTTTTTGCATCCCACAAGCATGACATTTTGAACATGGGTGTGCAGAATTTTACTGGATGAATTGGCCAAAAAAACATTGAACTATCACATACCAAGGCAAAACGCTCACCAAAAAAGACCCCTTCACACTACGCATAACCCCTTATATCACCCCAGAAAAGGTCAAAGTCAAACGATTCTTTTAGTGTTTTTTTTAATGGGTGGGGTGTGTGCATGGGGGACTTTAGTGAGTGAGTTTTTTATGCTAGACGTTTGTGTGCGTATGAGAGGTTTTTTTGTGAGTGAGTTAATGAGTGAGTGAGCATTTTTGGGGTGAAAAGGGAGGTTTTATTATGGAAGGTGATAGATTGATAGGTTTTGGTTGAATGTGAGTGCTTTTGGGTAAGTAAATGTTATTTTTGGCCTAAACAATACCTCATAGGAATGCAGTGAAATATTTGCACATCTTTTTTTTTTCTAAAGCTTTCACTTGCAGTATGGATCTATAATATGGTGTAGCTAATTTAGATTTGACCAAATGGCATAAATGGCATCTTCATTCCAGTCCCACCTGTTTATTTACCTATTTTAATTTTTTTCTTAAATGGTAAGCATTACAACATGAATAGTTTACAGCATTTAGTATATTAAATTTAGTGATGTCCCGATCCGTTGCACAATATTGGTTTTGGGTACTGATACAAGCTATTTTTAGAGTACCGGACAATATCGGATTTAGTCACAGATTCCAGTAGTATTCACAATTATTGGCTGCTGTAACTCAAAGCACTAGGTAAACATGTCCTCTGTGTGACAACTTCTCTTTAGAAAATAGTTAAACAACAGTGCATCGTGTAATATTTCTAAACAGAACATTTCTTGAGGTGGTACTAGCATGAGCCTCTCTAATACAAAAACTAAATATTATTTGACATTTACTGTTTGCAAATTATTTGCATTACTTTTACTGGCCTTAAAATATTACTATCAGATCATCCCGGCAAAACATATCTTCAAAAAATTGGATTGATGGGAAATAAAAAAGAAATCTGCATCAGAACATCCCGTATTGCGTCCTCAGCTTATGTTCTCAAATTTAATACTCTTGTATTCTTCATGCACTGCTAATCACCAAATGGGTTTGAAAAATAGCTTCAACTAGATATGGCTGGCAAACTATGCAAATGCAGCATCATGGTTTCACAAGTACGGGAAGAGTGCGCCCCCTACTGGAAGAACAGTAGTAAATATTGCTACTGGACTTTCCCTGAGGTTATGTAGTAGTTATATATAATACACTTATAATTTAGACTGCCACCATAATCATGTTTTTATTCTTATTTAAAATGTACAACGTGAGAGGAAGAAGCACAATAAAAAAAGAAGAAAAACCGAATTAACCAAGGAGCAACTTAATGTTACTGCCAGATTTATTTACAAGAGCCCTGCAAGAATATACAAATTAACATTCTTGATAGTATGTTGTTACACTTCTTGTGGTATTCCACGATAAACGATTCCATTGTCTTCTCTAATCTAGTTTACGTCTGAACACAATTAGAATGACGAGAGTCTTTGTCATGTGTTTTTATACATAATTTAGGAGATGTCTCATAGAGTTATGTGCAAAAATCAGGTCAAAACTCACTGGTGCAGTGAAGGTTGTTCTTAAAATTTAAGGCTACTATTCTCTTTGTTTTTTGAATTATATTTAGTTTTTTAGCTTTTCTGTGTATATGTACATTGTACAATGAATACAATGCTGGATTTGAAATCTCACTGAGACACATAATATACTAAAACAATATAATTTATAGATGCAGTAGGAATGTTATCCAATATCTTGTCATAAGATGTGTTGGTAATGGAATTCTAAATGCAGTAAATCTATGTAATGTTGTTCAGTATTGCTTTGTGCTGGTGAAAAATAAATCTAAACTCTGGTTTGTTTTAACTTTAATGCTTTTACTAGTACAAAAGGTAATACTATAGTGAAAAAATGCATTTCCAGATATAGATTTACGTATATTACATTTATTCTGCGTGTTCACCACAGACCAAATATAGTATTTTAAGTATAAGTAAACAAACAGTAAATCATGTGCACATAGTAGCAGTTGTTTGTATGTAAAATATATTGGCTTGTTCTGTAGTACACTGAGAGGGATGTATTTTGTAGATCTTATAATATTGTTGTGATTCCGAGATTTGATAAACAAATGGATCTATGTATTCTGTCATTTCAGTTAGTTCTTGGATTAAAATGAGCCAAATTTTATGTGTAGTTTTATCATTATCTTAGTAAAAAATTGAATAATAAGTACAATAATAATAATTACTAACCAGTAAAGTTGTATGCATTTCAGGGTTAATGATTGTATTAGAATTCAATGAATAAATCAGCAGTCTACAATACACTGCCAACTAGTTTAAATGTCCCTTCATTAACAATTTCAAGGACAGTGGTCACTACATTCAATTATTTTGATTTACTTATCCTCACAAGAGACATGGAGGGTGCAGGAGCCTATCTCAGAAAACTTTGGGCCGTAGGCGAGGGACACCCCAAATTGGACGCCAGCCAGTCTCAGACCACAATGAGACAAACAACCATTCATGCTCACATTCACAGCTTGGGGAAATTAAAAGTGTTCAACAAGCCTACTGTGTTTTTAGGATGTGGGAGGAAACTGGAGCACCTGGTGAATACCCACATAGGCATAGGGAGAACGTTGTTATTACAGTGGACATCTATCAAAAGTCATCATTTGCTTGACTTATTCACTGCCAGTCCAGGTCACAGAATGTGTGTTGTGTTAGTTAGTAAAAGAGGAAACTGGGTTTGAAATCACCCATTGATGAATTGAATGATCATTTGAATGCTGCCAGTCGCTCCCATTTAAAAAAAAAGGAAGGTTCCAGTTAAAAATTGATTGTGGTTAATGCCAGCCAAAGAGTTAAGGTATGTGGAATTATATATGTATGTGAGTGAGGGACTTTTTAATCATTCATTTTCTGAACCGCTTTATCATCATTAAGGTCACGGGGGTGCTGGAGCCTATCCCAGTTGACTTCAGGCACTAGGCGGGGGACACCCTGAATCGGTGACCAGCCGATCGCAGGGCACAAGGAAACGGACAACCATTCACACTCCCACTCATACCTACTGGCAATTTAGAGTGTTCAATCAGCCTACCCTGCATGTTTTTGGAATGTGGGAGGAAACAGGAGTACCCGGAAAAATCCACACAGGCCCAGGGAGAACATGGATTTGAACCCAGGACCCGCTCACCACTCATCCACTGGGATGCCGGGACTTTTTAAATAAAACAAAATGAAATTAATAAATCAAATTCCCATAGCAAAATATCCACGGGCAACACTTGAATTTATGTCTTTAGTCTTCTTTCCCCCCACTGATTCATTTTCCTTAAAGCCTAATTCTCACAAGGGTCATTGCCGGAGCTGGAGCCTACCCGACCTGACTTAAGGAGACAGACAACCATTCACACTCATACTTGGGGGCAATTTAGAGTGTTCAACCAGCCTACCAACCATGTTTTTGGGATGTGTGGAGTACCTGGAGAAATTCCACACACGCCTGTGAAGAACATGCAAACTCCACATTGTGAGAAATATCAATGAATCAATTAATATGTTATATTGATATTTATATTTTCATTTGTTATTATGGCGGCCCGGCGGATAAGTGGTTAGCGCGTCGGCCTTACATTTAAGGGGTCCTGGGTTCAAGTCCAGGTCAGTCCACCTGTGTGGTGTTTGCATGTTCTCCATGGGATTCTGTGGGTTTTCTCCGGGTACCCTGGTTTCCTCCCACATCCCCAAAACATGCATGGTAGGCTGGTTGAACATTCTAATTGCCCCTCGGTTTGAGTGTGAGCTTGAATGGCTGTTTGTCTCCTTGTGCCCTGTGATTGGCTGGCCACCTGTTGCCAGTAGTAAGCTGGGATAGGCTCCGGCACCCCCCGTAACCCCGTGAGAACGAGTGGTCCAGAAAATGAATGGAAAAATATATAGCATACCCTTTTTCAACATTTTTATTTATTTATTATGATTTAAAAGCGGGGAGACACCCTGAATCGATGGCTAGCCAATTACAGGGCACTTAGAAACAGACAACCATTCACGCTCACACTCAAACCTAGGGGCAATTTAGAGTGGTCAACCAGCCAACCCTGCATGTTTTTGGGATGCGTGAGGAAACCGGAGCACCAGGAGATAACATGCAAACTCCACACAGTAAGGACCAACCTGGGATGGAACTCACGACCACAGAACTAAGAGGCCAACGCGCTAACCACTCGTCCGCCGAGCTCCCTTAATAATGGATTTTTTTCTCAAAAATAGATCCTTCAATCAATTCATCTATTATTTATTTGTATATAAGTATATCTAAATGAGGCGGCCCGGCGACTAAGTGATTAGCGCGTCGGCCTCACAGCTTTCGGATCCTAGGTTCAAATCCAGGTCAGTCCACGTATGGGGTTTGCATGTTCTCCCCAGAACAAACTTAGAATTAAGTTTAGTGTAAGGTTAGATTACATTTATTTTTGAGTGTGTCTGCATCGTAATCCAAGTTCATTTACATTTGTTTATGTTATATTACAATTCACCGGTGCAAAAAGTCTCCTACGCTCAACCCCCCTCCCTCCTCACCTCTATGTCCCTCTCTCTCTACCCTCCGCGAAATCCGTCTAATTTTAGTTCTATTAAACACATTTAGTAATATTAAACCACTAGTTATGTGTTACTTTGTTAATAGATGGTGATTAGAAGAAATAAAACATTTTTTCCAATCCAACATCCTGTTTTTGGTGTTTTTTCAGAGGGTTGGAACGAATTAATTTGTTTTTAGTTCATTTCAATGGGAAACGTTCGTTCAAGTTACGATAATATCGACATACGAGCTCCGTCCCGGAACGAATTAAGCTCGTATCTCGAGGTACCACTGTACATGCTTGCCTGTAAAAGTTGCAGGGTGCGCCGTTCTCCTCTAGGTAGAGACAAATACTAAAAAGCAGGCATGTGATGACAGCACAGTGTTGTTTTAGCCTTACTATTGTGGTAGCAGCATCACTGTCAAAAGGGTATTGGGTTCAAATGTCAGAATGAATTGGATTCATTGATTGATTTTACCGCAAATACGGGATACAGGATGCAAATATTAATTTACTAACTTCTTGCAGCAGCCTCCAGACTATATGACTCTCTCGTTATGAAGTTTATTACTTCAATCAAGAGGTTGTATTAATATGTCTTTATCATCTACCCCATTGCCGTGAAATGTTATCTTTGCAGACATCGGCTGTTTGTGCATCTGACCATGCGAACAAATCCCCTTTGCAGTGTCTCAGAAATTCCACAGTATTTTGTGAATTTGTGTCCCCTCTGTAGGGGTGGGAGCGCAGAATGCATGACTCACATTTTACAAGATATAAATGGATTGAGATGACATTCTGTAACTAGTCTGACATGCCGGTGTGACTTTTGTTTCTTCTTCATATTGGACAATTCATTCGATAATCACACATTCAACATACATTAATTTTCCTTACCGCTTATTCTTACAGGGGTCATAGTGGTGCTGGTGTCTATCCCAGCTAGTTGGCCGGGGACACCCTGAATTGGCGGCATGCCAATGACAGCACAATGAAGGCATTCATGCACACACTCATACTTCGGGACAATTTAGAACAGTGGTCCCCAACCACCGGTCCGCACCCACTTGGCGATGGTCCGCCAGAGAAATAAATATTAACGTTCCGGCGGCATGTACTTTAGAACCTCGCTACACTCTACTGGGCCCTCATTGGCTGTCTCACAACAACCACTATCCATGTTTCAAGATTCTCTCTTACATTACTGTCAATCTTGGCTGAATGTTCCCCCTTATTCATGATTGCAATTCCCCTTATTAAGCGAGAAAAAAACATACAAATGCAACACGGTACATATTTACACATACTCACACATAAGGCACATAGGGCACACGTTCATTCATTCATCTGTTTTCTGAATCGCTTTATCCTCACTATAAAAGTCTAAAATGTACTACAAAGTGGACGACTTTCTGACACGAACAGGTCAAAGGCGAATGCACGTACGCATATTATGCCCTGTCTACCACGGTTAAATGCTCCCCTTCCTAATGATTGCAATTCCCCTCATTAAGCGATAAAAATCATACAAATGCAATGCAGCACTTATTTTCAGACACACACACATAGGGCACACGTAAAAGTCTAAAATGTACTACAAAGTGGACGGCTTTCTGAAACCGTCAGTCATATGCACGTGCACGTCAACATGGATAGATTTTGTATGCTTGTTATTCATTTAAAGACATTAATAAATTATTTTCTTATAATTTTCTCTCATTTTTGTGTTTCTCCCATCTTCATACAAAATTGGGACACTGACCAATTTAAAAGGGTTTAGTTGCGGAGGACCGTGGAATGAATTAGAGAATTTACATATAAAGTACTGCTCTACTTATGAAATTTTCAAGTGGCGAAAGAAGTTCTGGAACCATTTAATTTCGTAAGTAGAAGTACGACTGTATCATTAAAAATAATTATTTTTCATAACTGTTGAAGAGTTTGTTTATGACCAGTTATGCAAAGCCCATAACAAATTTCTCCACGTTTTGGGGAATACAGAATGTCATAAACTCAGCCTTTTTCAATTAAGTTGCTTGTTTGATTCACAAGCCAAATAACTGTATGTGAAAGTCAGTTGCTCTAAATTGTTCAGAGGAATTTCTAGGGCATCCATGAGACAAAATGACAAATGAAACTGTTTAAACATGCAATTTACATTGCATCGCTCAATGTATGGATTACTCAAGTGGGTTAATATATCTGATTGCATGGCAGTTCAATAAAGATAAATAAATAAAAAGATTTAGCAAAAGCCAAAAAACAAAACATTTAAGAATGTCATATTAAAATATCTTCTTGCCTGGGGCAAAAAGAATGATTAAAAAATAGCCATAAAAAAGACCGTTTAAGTTCAGTTCCACTGTATTTGAAGCTACCATTTGAATTATTAAAGTTTCTTCATGTACCATATTATTCGGAAAACCAGTTAGAAAGACGAGCTAAGAACAAATATGGCCACCAGAAAACATCTTTCCATAGCAAAACTGTAAGAGATGATTTCAGCATCTTACAAAATCCACAGCCCTTTCAAAGTATTTGTTTTAACTTATGTAGTAACTTGACCTAAAAATCAAAAGATAAAACTATATCCAACTGTAAAAATGTAGAAACCCCACAGCTAAAGGTGGCATGTTGCACAACAGTGAATAGTGTCTATGCTCAATCTGCAAGTAAGCCATTCTTTGCGTGTTTGTGTTATTTTTAAAATGACATGCGCAGAACTAACAATCATGTCGATACAAATGTATTACTATAGCACAATTCACAAGGTAAGATGAACAAGCCAAGATTTTCTGGCCCTATTTAAATGTATCTTAAGCAATTTCAAAGATCTGTTGAGTATGTTGAGCCTCACGACCATTCTGAGATTTGTAGTGCAAAATTGTGATGTAAAGACTATTATTTGACTAACACATATCTTGTATGCAGAACTTGGCTTTTATTTGGTCCATTTTTCCTGTACCCATTAGAAAATGATTCGTAGCAGCACCCATCAGCTCTACAGAATGTGAATGGAGATATAAGTTGTTAGCGGTATTGATACTGAAATTTCATATCTGGATACGATATCTGATCGCATTATTTTTGATACGTAGTTGGTATTTGTTCTTGCATGACCACAGGTCATCAGAAATTTGTTTTTGCATGGGATGAATTTCGTTTAGCACTACACTTGAAAGTAATTGAGGATATTTTGACATTGTCGTTGTTAATTTATTGACTTCCATTGGCAGCATTAGTGAAAAGGTATTGGACATCCACCCATATCAATGGCACTGAAAGATTAAAAAAAATAAGTGAGGATTCGCAGCTCATCCTCTCAGTTGAAATGAAATTGATAAATACCGTTTTAATGGCATGCAACGTGTTCATTGTGGCTCACTTCCTTTCTAAGTCAAGGGTACTTGCGTATCACTGTACATTTTTTATTTTGTGGTATTTCCCAGTCACCCTCTGTTCATTACTTTTGATTACATGGCATTTCCATGGTACTTCCTGTTGAAGTTGGACGACTTTCTGTTGATCGAGTCATTTTCTGATAATTTTGAAGAATTGCCGGTCACTTCTTTTAGATTTGGGGGTCACCTCCTGTTAATTTTGTGGCAATTCGAGGATTTTATTTTTATGTCCAGCAATAATGATTACCATGAGAAACACTGAAAGAATGCAGGCTAAACTCAAGCACTGTCCATATTCAATTCTATTGTCATGATTTGCGACACAAGCCTTGATACCCCAACTTTTTCTTTGTGGATATTTGTTTTCATTGGCTCTCTTATCTGTAAGTATTTGTTGTGGATGAGAGTTCACACTGATAGATAAGCCAAGTCAGTCTCTCAACTCCATATAAATAGGTTTAGGGTGGCGAGAAGCTTGCCATCCAAATGTATTTGAACTACAATGTAGTCTAATTATTCATGAAGCCTATATGTGTTTCTTTCTTTTGTGGCTTTCTGCACAGGAAACAAGGTTTCCAGTATGGCCCTACCCACATAGTGTAACAGGTTTGACAAAACTTTTTATCAGTCTGGAAACTGTTTCAATGACAGATGGCTTTTAATCTTCTTTCCTTTTTCTTTTCGGGTTGTCCGCCATCACACATACCTTACATACCAGTACATACCGATCCCCACCCTTTAGTACAGACAAGAATCCGGTGCTTCCAAATAACTAAAGCTTTAGGGAGCCGGTCATGTTTTTAAAGCGCACTTGCTTCTGATGAAATTCAAACTAGCCTTTTAGTTGGCAGTGACGTTGTAACGTGACCATTCCATTTTGACTGAGGGGGGTAATTGAAACGTTTATCATTTGCTCCTCCCAGTCAAAAGGGACAGGTTGTCTATTGAAGTCAATTGTAATTATACCTGATCATTCCTATCCTGTCATCACAGTTGAAATGAACAGGATGTCCATTGTTGTCAATGCCAGGTATTAAGTTAAAAGTTACACTCATTATCTTTCATTTAATTAAATAAACTGGCTATGGATTTTGAAACCAGGTACTTATCAATGCTTTTATTGACATTATACAAGTATAATGAATTTAAAGCTTCACCACGAAGTACACAAATAACAACAACAAACAAGACAAATAAATAATAAATAAATAAGTGGCCAACATAATAAATAGAAGTGCACAAAAAACAACAATAAACAGATAGAAATCAATTAATAATAATAAATAATAAATCAATAAATGTCATAAATTTTACACAATATGGGGAAATCATACCTTTACTATTTGCTCACAAAAAGTTGTTTGACACCGTTAAAGGATATTAATAATAATGTACTATTATATTTAGTATGAAGTTATTTTCTAATATTTAGGTTATCAACATGATGGTAGCCACCTGATGGTGCAGTGGTTCCCTTGCCTGACTTTGCTGTGGGCAGGGGTAGGCTCGATTCCCGCTGTTGGCGGTATCATTGTGACTGCAAATGGTCCTTTGAGTCTCTGTGCGTGACTATGGCCGACTGGCGACCATTCTCAGGTGTGGTCTGCTTTTTGCCCGAAGTCAGCTGGGATAGGCTCTAGCAACTCCTGCAACCCTTCCGAGGATGCGCGGTACAGAAGATGAAATAATGATCATGATGGTTGTATGCCAAATTTGCTCAAATAATATTTTCTTAAATGCAAAGAGGGCAACCCGGCAGATGAGTCGTTAGCGTGTCGACCTCACAGTTCCGGGATCCTGGGTTGGAATCCAGATCTGTCCACCTGTGCGGAGTTTGCATGTTTTTCCCAGGCCTGCATGGTCCTCCCATTTCAACCTCCCTGGTTGAACAATCAAAATTTTCACCAGGTATGAATGTGAGGGTGAGTGATTTGTGTCTAATCTTGCCCTCCGATTGGCTGGCCACTAATTCAGTGTCAGAAGTCAGCTGGGATAAAATCCAGCCACCTCCGTGACCCTTGTGAGGATTAAGCAGTTCAGAAAATGAATGAAGGAATAATTGCTCTGATCTTTGAACACACTTGGGGCATAAAACTGTGATTTTCTTATGTTCTGTTAGGTTTGGTTGGGTTTTGTTATTCCTTTTTCCCTGTGCGGGTTTGCTTTTTGCATCTTGTGTCTCTCCTGGCTTCCCTTTCCTCTCGTTGACCATCTGAGTGTGATTGACAATCAGTTCCTTGTTCTGTTGATTTAAGCCCATTTTTTCCTTCATGCCACGTGCTATGCTATGCTCCATGTTTCCACGTTCCATGTTCTTCGCTTCCGTGTCTTCTCGTCAGGTTTGATTTTGTTATTTAATTCTAAGTCGTTGCTAAGTTTCATGAAACCCCTCCAGCCTAAAGAATTAAAGTTTTGTTACATCCTCGTCCATTGCCTGCTTCCCTGCATTTGGGCCCAACAATTCTACGTTTCCACGCTCGACGTCGCCAAGACGTAACATCTTCCTTATGCAGCCTTATTCATTTTGAACCTGGATCAAGAACCCGGTCCACTATTTAAAAACTGTTTTATTTTGCATTTGTATGAAGTTGTTTTACTCTACTAGTAAACTGTTTATCATTCTCATATTTTGATAAGGAACTGGGCCATGATGATGGCACAGAGAAATTCAGAAAATGTGTGTGTGTTTGAGTCTGCATGGTGACTCATCAATCACTATATTTTCCATAAACACATTAACCTTCAATTGATCTTTCACTTGTCCCCAAAGCATGAAAATCCAGACTTGCATAAATGAGACAGCAGGCCTCCCTGTTCAAGGCAGAGTGATCATTTTCGACAGCAAAGTGACTTTGGATAAAGACGTTCGCCCAACACATAGTACCTCTTTTTTCTTTAAAAAAATATCTCATGGAATGTAACTAAAATGTAGTTCACACCCATGTCCAAAAGGACAGGAGAGTTGATGTTAACAGAACTACAATTGGATTTTGGATTAAAACTGCAGCCTTAGTATTTAAGACTTTCTTGACCGGGATGAACGTGATAAAGAAGGGTAGATCCACTTCTGAGATATTTAATCCATTCCTGTTTGTTCTGCCTGGAAGCAAGCATGCGTTTTAGATTGCAGTCATCATGTGTTGTCTTTCATGGTTCCTAAGAGGAATCCATAAATAAATTTTAAACTTGTACTTAATATCAAGGGTTTTTGGATATCTGACGTTCCATGCTAGTCATAAATAAATTCTATACTTGTAGTACTTAATATTAAAGGTTTTTAGACATCTGACTTTCTATGGTTAAAAACAAATTTTGTCTTTAATTTGTCAGATAGTCTGATTGCTAAATCTACCCAAGAATGATTAAGAAAAAAAGGAAAGAGGTTGTTATTTACTACTTACAGTGTTACGTCTTTGGCAAGACGTCGAGGCGAGGAAGCGGGGAATAGGATCCAATCGCAGGGAAGCAGGCAAGAATGAGGGAGGTGGTGTTCCAATCAAAACTTTAATAACTTAAACAGGATCTTAGAAAATAACAAAGACTTAGAAATCAAATCACATCACCAAACCTGACAAGGGAGACACAGGAGAGCGAGGAACGAGGCACATGGAACATGAATTGAGGTAACGTGGAAACATGGCTTTGACAAGCAAAAGCAGACGATCTGACGAATGACATAACAATCAGTGGGGTTTAAATACACTGACATGGGTTGACGAGACAATTAGGAACACCTGGGAAACGACAGCTAAACACAATGAACAATCACTCAGACAGGAAGGACAGGGGGGGGGGGGAGCATAAAACCAAGCAACCCTAACATACAGCACTCATTTGTAATAGGGATCAAGCTCCTACCCCAGTGACAGTACTTGGGTTTTCTTGCTTGAGGGGTAGAAACTGGAGCATTTGTTTGCGGATTGCAAACAATACAGTCATTAAATACGATCTATTTCATTGATATCTTCAATGGGTTTATTGATCCTGCAAACAAAGACTATGCAGATGACCACAGCCAATATGCACATTGTTGCTTTTATCCGGTCTTCTGACCAAAAAGTACGTAAAATACAAATACATATTTTGTCTTTTTGGCAAAAAACATCAGAATCAGAAATCTTATTTTGTAAAAAGAAAACAAACCAGAGGTCTCTTTCTCAAGTCACTAAATAAACATTTCAACATCATGTAAAACAGAACATTCTTTAAAATAGAATATTGACTAATTTCAACATACTTTAAACAAAGTACAGAATAAATGTCACCCGCAAAGTCACTCTAGAGTCAATCTAAAACAGCACAATGTTCCTGCTCATACTGTACCTGTTGTGTTAGCTTGTTAAAAAATATTGCACTATGACTGTGATTAAACTATAATTTTTAATTAACTTAAGAAATCTATCTCTGAAGGCCACCTTACAGAAAGATTAAAGGATGCAAAGGCCCATTCGAAATCCTTACACAACTTACAATTTGTTGATCATGAGGACATACCGTCACATTGTACACCACTAATATGAATATTTCCATATACATACATGCAGATGCCCAAAACTTTTATTGTTAGTACTCTGAATCCCACCCATACTGACCTATATTTTTTAATTACTTTTACCAAGGCTAATTTCATTATTTCTTCAACAAAAATAATCCTCTTAATTGGGGAATTCTTTTTTGTTCCATCCTGTGTGTATTTTAAACATGGAGTTCTCAAGTTTGCATTCCCTTAGTTTTATTTCCCGTATCCATCTTAAATTTGCTACGAGCCCAAAAAATGGGCTGTAGGTTGGAGTTGGGCGCTGGGCATAGTTTGAATTAGACCTGGGCGATAAAATAATAAAAACTTTCGATAAAAGTCGATAAATATAAACTGCAATTACACTACCCGAAAAAAATGGGGGAATGATGCGATTTGAACGCTAGTTCTAGACCAATGTTCAGTAGATGAAGAAGATGGTGAGGAACAGCTCATCAATTAGCATAGTTAGCAATAGAGCAGCATACAGCGCATGGAAGCGAAAGGTCTATGACACAGCCAAAATAAGCGAATATGAGATGCAGGAAAATAATGAGGCTACCCAATAAAAGATTCAAGTGAAGTCTCCCTGTCGTGTACTTTATCTGTACTTATGAACGCACGTGAGGAACATTATGATTGACTGAACCTCGGCATAAATACAACAAACAGCAGCCTGATTGCAAATGTCCTTAACCCATTTTAATCCACTCTCCTCATTAGTGGACAGTCTGTAAATCTTTTTTTACTTGATATCAAGGAGTTTCCCCTTTTTATGCAAATGGTTTGAAAGCGTTGCAAAAATCTAAAACTTCATCCAACATTTTTATTTATTTATTTTTAAAATGGCCAGATGTAAGGTAAATTTACATTTCTTTTTCTCAGGCTGAAAATAGTCTGGTGATGATGTCTTCATTTGATTATTTTATTTATTTCATATTGCACAGGAGAATGACAAATACACTTTAAAAACATAATTTATAATATTTTTTAATAAATCTAATCTAAGTAAGGTAACGTTGTTACTTTCATAATTGAATAACGAGGAAAGTAATTTATTTACTTATTCACAGAAGTTTGAAGTTTCAAAATGGAAAGACAACAGATGTGATAGTTATTTATATCGGGTAATCATTTTTTTTATCATGATAACATTTTTTTTCATATCACCCAGGCCTAGTTGGAATATCCCTGCACCATAAGAAATATTGGTGTGTGCATGTTAAAGAAAATCCTGACCAAATAATAGTTTACTCTGAAAATTGTGTAAAAAAGACTGCAGTCATAGTGATGTTACAATAGGTTTTTGAGTATATTGCATTTAATAAATATAGTAACTGAGCAAAAATCTCCTTAAACATTTTGCTATTGTTTAACAGAAAGGAACAATTTTGAACTCTCTAAATAGATTGTTGTGCAAAAATGTAAACAGCAGTTACACATGAAATGATCCCAATTATATATGTAAAAGAATTTTTAACAACCTTTCAACAGGAATGGGGAAAAGAAAAAGTGCTTTTCAAACAGCACTCGAAAACAGTATTTTCATTTCACAGCAATGACATTAAGGTGTACAAAGAGCCTTAAATATCTGGCACTGAGATTCAAATAAAAAAACTAAAAAAATAGGAAATAAGGAAAAAAACAACAACAACTCTGCAGTTGAATATGAAAAATAAAACAGAACAGGGGTCAGATATAAGTTTGTGGAATAATTTACAAAAACATTAGGGCATATAAAATTGTGAACTAGATACAAATGATAAACATGAACACACCCCTTTCTCAGTTCTTACATCATCTATATTCCTTATAAAGCGCAATTTATGGATGTGTGTGTGTGTATGTTAAGATTCTCTTGCTATGTTTGTCCGAACCGTACAACATAGAGAGTTGAAATTTTTCATGTTGACCAGAAACGGCTGTCGGATTCTAATAGACAAGATGATTGCATTTCTTCACCTTCTCTAAGTGTGTAAACTCAATCTTTTATTTTTTAAACACCCATTTTTCAAAAAAAAAAATTTAAATACCGCAACAATTGTCTTTTGGTTCTAAATAAGCAGGGGCCCCTTGCTTGTGTACAATAAATAGGTTGGTAGACATCCAATTATGTGTCTGCCATCTTTCTGCTGTGGATTTTAATAATGGTATTACTAGTATAGATGTATATTCCATTTGAACTTTGAGGTGGTGGTCGATAAAAGTTCATTTGCAGCCAATTCTGTTACTTCAAATGAATTTGATTTCTATTGCTGTTAATGAGATGTTGATGAGTTAAGGTTAGGGTTGTCCGGATCACGGATTTTTTTAAATTTTGTCACCTGACTTTCAGGATGTATTGATCTGATACCTCAGCAAACTATAACGAAGGGAAAAAAGCACATGCATATGTAATATAACGTAAACATTTTCATACTGTAGACATGGCCACTCTTGTATGATGTTATCTTACTATCTTCTTCCCATGACAGCTAGCATAATGTTTTCCTATCTTCAGTGTACTTCCGCTGTGATTCGATGTTGTATAGTACAATTTTTTTTTCTTTTGACAATAATCGTGTATATATTGAAGTTGTTTTTGCTTTGTAAACAAAATAAATAAGCTTATTCCAAGATGGCGCCGTTCACGCTGTACTCGCGATCAGGGTTAGTTAAGGTCATAGTAAAACCTCACAGTATATACATTTCCTAAAAGACTTGGTAAAAAATGGTCCATTTATTTTTTAAATGACATAATAAAAAATAATATACCAGGAAGTCATTTCTCTTCGTTTGCTCTGTCAAGTGCAAAAGTGCAGAAATCTAACATAAATCATTTATTTGAAGCATTTTTATGCTTTTATTATGTCACTTTAAAATGCATTTTTGATATTCCAAAATGACAGTCAAAATGAGTCAACGGCCTCAAGGTTCCAATGTAGAGGCATGATTATAAACAAAATACTGTTCTTGTAACTATTGTGTTCCAAATCGTCACTGACTGGTTCTGGAGCAATTGAAAATCACTCTTGGGTGTGTCATTTTGTTGCTTAAATGTCTGGCTTAACCAGTCAGACAGTACAAGGGAAAAGCAAGTCAAGAGAAAAGTCTTTAGGGATGTTCAGCCAGTTTTTAAACAGTCACTTAGTCCTCCTTGGAGGTCAAACAATGATGGGGCAAACAAAACTTTGTTCACAAGTAGCAGTTTCCCTAGTGAAAACAAAATGGGGTTCTACAAAAAGCAAGTTGGTTTCCTCCCACATGCTTGGATAATTAAACAGAGGTGTTTGTATGATTATGAAGTGTCTATTCGTCCCTTACTAGCTGTCTGATGTGTAATAGGTGGAAGTTTGTACGCCTCTCTGCAATTACCGAAGTTTTATACTGTTGTTGTCTGGCCTAGAAAAATGCCTCTCTGGGAATTAGTGGGGATCTTATTTGTGGTTTATTTAAAACTACAGAAAAGTTGTGACTTCAATACAGAATATTGGTGCTGTGAGCGTTCAGCCTCAGGCATGTCATTCTCTCATTGCGAAAAAGGGTGGGTACCCCTGTCGGTACCTCCTTTCACGACAGTTATTGATACATAGGGCAGGAAATCAACGTTCGATTTTCTACAACACAACAATTTAAATGAAAAACAATGTATAAATGGAAAAATAAACATTGTTATGTCAAAAACCTTTGTTTTCCTTACAGACTATGTGAATATTTCAACATTTCAACAATTCAGTTAAGTTGAGTTAACAAAGACACCATTCTAGTTGAAATTTTTGGGCTAGTGGAACATTTTTCTATCATCCTGATCATATCGCTAACCTCTTCGGAGAGCAAGTATCGCGTTACATCACCGTCCTGATATATTGTCATACCCCTACTTGATAAAGTTGGTGTGTTTTGTCTATTTGTGCAATTTCTTATGAAGGTGGTTGCCCCATGGACTCATTGTGAAAAGATGATAAATAATCAAAAACTTGAGAAGTGCTGAGAGCTGCTTTCGTTTGTTTGAATCACTGAGGCTGAGACGGGATGAGAGGGTGTCGCTGTAGCTTTGTAGCTTTAGGCAGCGGCTAAAAGCAGAGGATACATAACACCTCTTAGAAATGTAGTGCCAACTGACCAAGGAGTATTCTTTTAAATTAAGAAAGAGCTTATTATTTTTTAAGAATGTGTGAAATTAGGTCAATATTTTGCAACACCTAAGTATTTTGAGCAGACATCTATCAACACTTGAGTTAAAAAGATGTGAAATGACAACAAATGTGACATTCTAAATCATTAACACTTTCATGTATATTATATCAGCATGTGCTTGTATGCTTCATCATCCATTACTTTTAATCAATAAGCATATGGAACCCGTGCAAGGGAGTCTACCGTAAAGAAAAACTATGACTAACACAGGGATAGTTAGTGTCGGCAACATTTAAATGCCAATTGGTCGATGAGGTAGTGACACGAACACAGTGATGTGCCATCGTGAGGCTCTTATTGGTGCGTTCGGGACTCAGCTCTCTCACCAGCGGGTTCCACTTTTTAGCTTACAGGTCAGCGGAGAGCCATATGCCCCATCAAAAGATATGTCTGGCCTGCGAGCCATAGGTTCCCGACCCCTGGTGTAGGGTTCACTCACCTGACTTCAGTGAGGGCAAGCGTGGGAAAGATTCCTACTCTGTATGGGTGAGATCGTGAGAGCGAATGGTTGTCGTTTTCTATGACTCCCTGGCGACCAGTCTAGAACAGGGTTGTGCAAACTATTCCACAAAGTGCTGCAGTGGGTGCGGGTTTTCATTCCAAGCCATAAAGAGGACACCTTTTCACTAATCAGGTGTCCTACCAGTGCAATCAGTGGATTGCAGTCAGGTGCTTCTTGTTTTCTGCAGAAATCTCATTGGGCAAAGTGTCTGCGGTAGATCAGTTGGAACAAAAACCTGCACCAACAGCGGCTCTCGAGGACCGGTTTAGCCGCCCCTGGTCGAGAATATAGTTTTCCTTTCGCACGCAGTCAGCTGGAATAGCCACCAGCATCCCCCTTGTGAAGATAAGCAGTATGGAAGATAAATGAATGCATCTCAAATATTTCATATTCAAAAGTTATTGTACAATATATTCAGTTTTACAAAAGAAATAAAAGTCAAAAGATCAAGAAAAAAATTATGGTGCAGGCACACGTGGATACTGGCTCAGATCTGATTTTGTCATGAAATCTCATACTGTCAGATATCGAGTATCGGATTGGGACAACTTGAATTTTAGTGCCATTGACGTCGCTAGATGTCCAATCTATCTTGACTTGTTGAGGGGAATTAACAAATAGACAGTTGAAGCTGCCAGTCAAAATAGATTGGATGTCTGGCAGTGTCAATGGTAGCCAATGAGTTATTTTATGAAAACATTAAATCCTATCCAGGGGTAATTAAGTTGTTGATGTGTTTCAATAGTGTTAATGTAATATGGCAACGTTAGATATGGTCAATGTAAAATAAGCTCATTTTTAAAGCAACTCTGTTTTGTCTTCACTGTCAATGACAGCCAATGTGTTATGCAATGCCTTTGGAAAGAGATGATTTATTTGTTTTTATTGACAGTCATACCGGTGTTTATTAACTTGAAGATGCATTCTTGTGGATGTAGTTAACAGTGGTGTAGAACATCTGTCACTCTATTTCATGTTCGTACCTTCTGATCAGCCACCTCTCTGGCATCTATGTTGTCCCCATTGCTGGGTCCTGCCGTCCCTGGAGACCGTGAATTTTTTATGGGTGCAGGGGAGTGAGTCTCTTTTTCCTTCTCATACGTTTTCTGTTTCGATTCCACATCATTTCGCCCCACCTTCTCTTTGGAATCTTTTTTGGCTGTCTTTTTGATTCCGCTGTCCATACTTTTTACGTCTTCTTTATCCTTTATTTTCACTTTTTGCCCGGGTCTCTGAGTTTCTCTGCTTGAGGTATTCTTGTCTTTGTTGTCAAACAAAGCAACATATGCGCTATAGTCCGTGAATAAGGAAGTGGTGGCAGAAGGGGTTCGAATGTCTGAAGTGACTGCAGGTGAGTCTAGGGACGGTGTACCACCAGAAATGCGTCTGCCAGAAGAGGACAATCTTGACTGTTTACCTGGTGACAGTGCAGTATCTGGGTTGTTTACGTGTTGGGCTTTCTTGGGTGTGTGAGGGGGTGATTGTTCTTTTGTTGAGTGGGGATGTTCTTGCGAGACTCTTCTGATGTTTTTCCTTGTCAAACTTGTGGTATTATAACTTGATTGTGCTGTTGTGGCACCTTTGGATGAAGGCTCATCCATCGCAGCTTGTATTCGTTCCCACATAGTTAATGAGGATGTTAGACTGTAGGAAATTTTTTGAGGTTTATTTTCCTTTACATGGTATGTTTTCTTTTCAGATTCTTTTTTATTTAGATTTTCTGTAGGTTTAGGATCAGCAAACTGTTTCAATGTAGCCGTCATTCCAGCCTTTCCTGTTGCTAAAAGCGGGTCTTGCTGAGGCTTTGCACTTCCATCCACTTCTACTGGAGTTTTTGCGTCATCTGAAATCTTTTCTTCAATATTTAGACAGTCTCTGTTTGTTGCTAATGTAGCCAAGGCATTTCTTCCTTTGGCATCTGGTAGTCCAACAACATTTTCATTCGGTCTTCCTGCAGAGGTTTCTTTTTGTTTCTGCTGTTGAATTTTTGTGAAGGTATCAGTCTTGCCGCTTTCGCTCTCTCTATTTTTGCTCATTTTGGACACAGTTTGTTGTTTGTTTTCTCCAGTGGACTTGTCCGTGGTCAGGGTGTTCAACCTATTACTAGTGCTAATGTTTTGCGCGCCCACACCTTTGCTGATGTTGCTATTGTTGATAGCTTGATGATTTGCGAGAGGTTCTGGGGTGTACGTTTTGGAGCTTGAACAAGAAGAGGAGGTAGGTCGGGAGGTTTCCAAACTGTGAGTTTTGAGGGAACTTTTGGAGGGGATATCTGAGTGTCTTTTATCTTGCATTAATAGTGGTGGTGTTTTTGTAGCTGCTAATTCTGTTTCTGAGTTTGAGTGAGCGGGATGTGACAAGTAAGAGGTTCCTGTAACAGCAGATGAACTAGTCCCAATTTTTGGAGGTGCTTTATTCTTTTGTTCATAAGGCGGCTCTATTTTACCAGAATTTTGATTGTGTTCCATGTTGCTAGAAAAAGCAGAGAGGTCTTTTGTGGTCTGACCTTTATTTGGACTAGTTAATTCAGCTGAATGTACACTCTGCTCAGTGTCATGGGAATTAGCAGCATTGTTGGCCAATCTGGATGCAGCTGAGTGGTGTTCAGGTTCCTCAACTTTTGTACTGATGGATTCTATCCTCTCAAACACAGTCTCTTTAGCTTCATGAGAAACTTGGGATGGTGATGCATTCAGCTTTTCCTCCATTTTTGAACTTGTCTCTATGGGCTTAGCCACCAGTGGCACTGGTTCGTTAGAAACGGCCATAGGGTTTCTGAACCGAATGGCCTGACTGGTTTCAAACCTTTCAGAGCGTTGCAGATGCACTTGAGTTGGTTTGTGCGCATCCACGGTGTTTATAAAACCAATTACATCACTCGAGGGGTCAGGTTCTGGCCACGTGGGTAAATAAGGGATCAAGTACGCCTTCTCTAAATTGATGAGTCCAGGATGCATTGGATCCTCTTCTTGAACAGGTTCTCTGCTTCCTCTTCCTCGCCTTCGCTTCTTAGTATCTGGGACCTCTGGTGTTTGGGGTTCTTTGGAGCTGTCTGCAGGAGTTATAGCGTTAGCACCGTCTCCAATAAGTAACGCATACTTGGGGTTGTACAATTTCCTATCTATAGTCGAAGAAGGAAGGACAACTGGTGCAAGGTGATGGTGGGTCTCAGGCTCGGGCTCAGGCTCTGTGGTGACTTGCTGGAGATCAACAAATCTTGAAGTTGCGTAGAGGTGGCGAAAGAGATGATCAAAGGCTTCCACTGCCTGGCCTGTAACCACGGTGACAAGATTTTTGTCCAGTCGGGAGGACGTCCAGGTGAAACTATAGATTGTTCAGAAAAAAACAAATAAACATTACACATGGCCATGTCAAGAGGTGAATTATGCCTTAGGTTTTACTTTGTATCATACTTTGTTACACTTTGATAACAAATAAATATTTTTTAGCTGTGCCTAAGAAATAGTAAAATGTATAAACAGTACCAACATTATTTGTCAAGCATACACATTAGCGCTGACCTGAATGACCCGGACACAGCTTTGTCTCCATCGATGAACATGAATCTGTGTCCTAGTCGACCTTTCACTACGGTGCAGGAGCGAGTGTGGAACTCTGTTCCAGATGTGCAGCGGACACGAAGGTTCTATAAAATATAAACACGTGCAATCATACTCGATGCTAATTATTGGGAAAACGAAAAATGACAGTTATCGAAGAAAATCATGAAACTCACTTGTGGTCACCTAAATCTTAAAACACTTAGGATATGATTGTACATGAACAATAGCAAACTGCTGTATATGACATTTTTTCTCCAGTGATTTCTTTCCTAATGCGGATTATTGCCTGAAATACCCCTTTCAGGGACAGTGTTCACTAAATTGACGTTATCATGCACTTAATTCATTCATTGTCAGTAAGGGTCACAGAGTATGTGTTACTTAGTTAAAAAAAAAAAAAAGGGAAATTCTCAGCTCTCATTTCATTTTCTGAACCTCATTGGACTCGCGGGGGGTGCTGGATCCAATCCCGGCTGCCTCCGGGCCAGAGGCGAGGGACACACCCTGAATCGATTTGTGAAATCCCGGTGGGTCTATGAAGAGATTCCGTGAGAGGAACGGAAATCTCTCAGAAAAAAACTTTCACTTGCCAAACCTTGAGAGTCTTGCTTACTTGTCATGTGTAGCTGTCATGCAGTGTTTATTGAGCACAGGCTGCGGCATGAGGCTGTTTTTTTTGCCATTTTTCTTCCTAAATAATTCAGAAGCAGATGGCACTGGCATTCTCCCAAACTGCTTTTGTTCTTTCCTTTCGTTCCCCCAAGCCAACAACCAACCAAAGAAGCGTATGTGTACCTTAATGACACACCACATAAAGCCAACATTGAAACATATATATTACAGTGGTACCTCGACCTACGATCAGCTTGTGGTACGACATTCTCGAGGTACGACGAAAATTTCGATCGAATAATTCGCCCGTTATACGGTCAAAATTTCGAGATGTGACCAAGCCAGGTGGCCATGACATGAGAGGCTGTTTATCATTGTAGCACACTGTCTTTTTTGCCACATCTCTTTCCTGTATTACAGATATCTACTAGCACTGAACGGTTTCTTTCGCCTACACATGGACCAGGAAACGCACAACGTGCATGCGCAGGCAAAAAGAGGGTAATTAAGTACAGACACTCCTCAACTTACGAACGCAATTGGTTCCGAGCGATTGTTCATAAGTTGAATTTGTTTGTAAGTTGATTTAGTGCTATATTTTGTATTATAATTTATGTTTAAGGCCTATATAAGTATATTGAAGGTTTATATAAGTGCATTTGTATGTTTAAGGCTTGTATAAGTAACACGCATTGGTTTGTACTGAAAAAAAAAACATTTAATAAAATGGAGAGAATATGTACAGTACTGTAGAGAGAGAGATAGATTTATGTATTAGAAACTGGCCAAAAGAAGCGACCTAATGACGATTGCACAGTTTTCTTCTTTTTTTCATCATAAATGATGCAGTAGCACTGTATGGCATCATTCAATTGATTTGCAAACTTTGTGCAACGTTCAATATTTGGGTCCTGCTGCTCGATCTTTCTGTTTATAAATGGTACTGAATGTGCAACGCTCACCACTTTCTGACGCGCATCAAGCTTCGTTATTATTGCCACTCGTTTCAAATGAAATGGCTTGCCTCTTCCTTCCAACTCCCTCATTAGAAGCCTTTAGCTTTTTACCAACCATATTCAATATTGGATGCATGAGATATTTAATGATACAAATGAAAAAGGTTCTTTGCACACTGGAGATACATTCACGCACTTCTTCTTCGTTTCAATGCGGAAGGTAGATGCTGGGTGAGCTGAGCTCTCACAGCGCCAGGCGTCGGTATTAGCGGCGGAAAGAAGTACTACTCCGAAAAAGACGCGAAATACAAAATTGGACTTGCGAACATTTTTGGACTTAAACGCAATTTGCAGACATGTTCGTATGTACCGTTGTTCGTAAGTTGAATGTTCGTAAGTAGGGGAGCGTCTGTATACTCGTGCACACAACATTGATTGCCAATGACACCCTTTCTCAGAATAAAACTTCATTACCCACAATCAATACGTGGGTAGGAGGTTGCATTTCCTGTTTCCCCCCTTAGCATGTTAGCTCCCGTTGGCGGAGCGATCGCTAATTCAAGACTATACTTCTCGTTGGCAAGTGGTCGTGTGTTATCCTATTGTGAGGACATCTGTGTGCATCATTACAAGAGCAAACAGCCCATCGATAGCGAACGTGAGGGTGGAGGCGTGGCAAACAACTAACCTGGCCAGAACGAAGGTAAAAAAAGATTAAAACAAAATTAGAATTCAGTTTTGTGTGAAGTTACATTAAACGTTGAGTGTCTGTATATATTTATCCAAGTTAATTTAAATTTGTTTGTTCGTTTTTACGAGCGCCGTGGATAAAGTCCCCTGAACACCCCCTCCCTCCGCCTCCGTGTATGTCGCTGCCTCTACCCTCCGTGAAATGCGTCTAATTTTACTTCTATTAAACACATTTTATTACTATTAAACCACTAGTTATGTGTTACTTTGTTAATAGATGGCGAATTAGAAGAAATAAAACATTTTTTCCAATCCAATATCCTGTTTTTGGTGTTTTTTCAGAGGGTTGGAACGAATAAATTTGTTTTCAGTTCATTTCAATGGGAAACGTTCGCTCGAGTTACGAAATGCTCGACATATGATCTCAGGCTCGGAACGGATTACGATCGTATGTCGAAGTACCACTGTATAGCTCATACATAGCTCACTCATACCCTAAATTCCCATTGGCCATTCATATTGACATGGATCGAATTGGTTTAATTTGAAAGAGAGAAAATTCCAACTAATGAAAAATCACAATTTGCTGTATTTAAATGATGAATTGAGTCCACTTCTACAGCACTACTACAGGACATATAGTGACCAAAAACAAAACCCCACTTGTTTGATAAACTATGTTTTGTAGTAAAGAATACCTGAGATGCACTTTGTTTGGTGCCATAACTGGATCCCTTATCCTAACGTGTTGGGTTCTTGTCTTTTGTTGCCATAATCCCATCTAATGGCCATATTTATAGATAATACTAATGCTAACCAAACCATTGGTACAATAACAGCAAACTAGCATCAAAAATGTTACATTGAACCCAGGACCCCAGACCCATGAGGCGAACGAGCTAACCACTCAACAGCCCTTCCATTTTAAGTGGACTGAACGGCTATTGGTGTCAAAGTTACCAATAAGTTAAGAAAACACTCATTTGTTTACAAGAATGTTGCAATAATATAATGTTGCTGCATTTATTTAATGAAAAGTTGGACTGAAATATTCTCCTAGCCTGTGAGGAAGAAAAACTTACGCCATTTGCCAAAATAAAAAAAAATTATGTTTCCATTTTTTCTTAATTTCCTTACCCCTGATGGATAACTGTCTCCATATTGGGAGAAAATTGTTGTCATGAGTCTTTTATCACAAATTAAGTAACGGTAAGTACCCAGAGCTTCCCAATTCTAGCGGAATCACTTGCAAATTTACAGTAACAAAAATATACAGAAAAACGGCCACAAAGAATGATGTTTTTAGACCACGGTTGACCTAAGTGAAGCACAGTTCATGGATAAAAATAAAGCCTGAAAAGTTTGTTCAGAAATCTATTTGTGAATAGTGTTGTCCGTCAACAGAGATTCCAATATATTCAAGTTGATGCCAGGAGTTAATCATCTGAAACCCAGGGGATGACAATATACTGAGTGACAAACTAATTTTAACTTCAGTGTTACAATTCACTTTGAAAAAATAGTTGCCAAAGGCATATTTGTCATAAAGCTTTTATTACATTCTGATCATTCATCCTCATAGTTATGGATTTATAGGCGATTTTATTGTTTCTTTGATAATACAATTATAAGCAAATTAGTTTCTGCACCATATAATAGGTCTTGTTTATATTTTTTATTTTTAAGGTCTGACACAACTAGTTATTCTGAAACATGTTGTGGCATGTTTTTACATTTTAATGGACTGCTACATTATGTGTATTCACTGATTTTCTTGTTTCCCTCTTATTTGTTGCATAAGTAGTTAATATCCCTTTCACATATACTATAATGAACTATGGATATGTCTCGTTATCTCGGTATATAAACCGTTTGTTGGTGTATTGATTGATTGATTTTCACAAGGGACAGCACATATTAATGAACATATTTATATTCATGTTCACGGACATATACCGTATTTTCACGACTATAAAGCGCACATAAAAGTCTTAAATTTTCTCCAAAATAGACAGGGCGCCTTATAATCCAGTGCGCTTTATATATGGACCAATACTAAAATTGTTATCACGATAAAATAAAATAAATCAGTCGATAGGGTACACCATCCTCTACAGCTCTCACAACTACGGCAAACAGCCCCCGACTCTACTATTTTCCCTGTAGAAAAAGTACTGCGCAGTGACTGCTGGGATATGTAGTTCTTTTGTCAATACACCCAATGGATTGTGGTCTGTATACATCGACATCAACACAGCTTAACGAAGCATGGAAAGCAGCCTTGGAAAAGTTACACTAGCTACTAGCTACCTACTATTTGCGAATGGATTGTGGCCGCCTGGACGAACGTATAAAACTCAGAAAATGAGAACTTTGATGGATTTGTGGGTGATGATGACGTGAGTACGTTGTAAAATGGCTAAATAAAGTACAACCAAACTCAGTTTTTCTTCTGTGTCCTTTTTAAAAATGTGTTTTTAGCGTGTGGGTGTAGCGTGTATGTTTAAGCTGGTGTATGTTTTGCCATGCCTGGCTGCGTCTATAAAAACGGTACGTCCTTTGTGTGTACGATGCGTCGTATAGTCGTGAAAATACGGTATATGTAAATATGTAAAATTGTAGCCGTCGGCTAATTTTCATTTCCATCTTTAGCCCTAACCCCTGAAAGTAAAATCAGGTAGGCTTAAGCCGAATAAATCAATGTTCAAATTGTCTAAACATTTACACAGCCACAATCAAATCAATGAGTGGTTTCTGATTATTAGTTCTTTAACCCTTTCAGGTACAGCGGTCTCCATAGTGGCCCATCCTCCAAAGTTGACACTAGTAAGACCTATAACCCTTTTTGAATATTTTTTTTGTACTTTTTTTTGCTTGGTGGAGAAGTAAGACCTTAAATAATTATTTTCATTCATATACAACCCTGAAATATTAAGAATTATTTCTTATGTATTTTTCTTTACATTTTAATCATTATTATATTCATTGTTATTTTTAAGTAATTATAAATAAATACAGCGGGTCAGTAGTTAGCATGTCAGCCTCGCAAATTCTGGGGTCCCGGGTTCGAACCCAGGTCGGTTCCCCTGTGTGGTGTTTGCATGTTCTCCCCAATTCAGGGTGTTCCCCTTCATGTGCTCAAAGTCAGCTGGGGTAGGCTCCAGCACCCCCCGCGAGCCTTGTGAGGATAAGCGGATTTGAAAATGAATGAGTGAATGAATAAATAAATTATACATTGATACAATGTTTCTAAAAACAAATTTTACTAAATCAAAAGGAATAAGAACAGAAATACACACTGGTTATAGTCTCCCGTAACAAATATTTTCATTATTTTTAACTCACTGCATGCCATTTATGGAGATGGACGTCTGATTCATTTAAACAGAGGAGACGGCGATCGACACCAAAAGACATCTAATCCATTTAGCTCTTTTAGTTAGAATGAATTGGACATCTAGCATTGGTGGCGGTATTATTGTTAGTGCGAATGGTCGTATGTCTTTCTGTGTGCCCTACGGCTGACTGCGACCTGTCTAGAGTGTAAAATGGCATCTAGTGCTCCCAGTGAGTTTAATTAGTCCGGTTTAAAAAAAATCATACTTTGTGCATAAAAGGGTTAAATGATACATACCTTAAGGTGTCCTGGGTGCATGTTAGCCCTCTGACACATAGAAAGGAAATGAGGTAATGATGCGCTTTCCACAAGTATGTAGATAGAAACCTTCCTCCTAAAACCAGCATGGATCAAATCTTTGAAGATGTCGACATCGGTGAAAACATCCATCACAACAGCAATGACCTGCAGAAATACACATGTTAAATTTAAAATAACTTGTCTCTTAAGGACAAGCTTAAAGCAATACGTCTGCATTCCATTCAATGTAGTTTTGAAAATGTTAAAAATAAATGAGACACAAGTGGTTCCACAGGTTTCAAACCCCGTTTAACTAAAGCAAGTCAAAACACCAATTAAGGGGTTTTGTTTGCTCACTCATAACTTATTGTCTACATCATCTTTCATTTGCCATTAGCTCGTGAAACGCCCGAAAGGTGTTCCACGCATGCTGTGTTATAGCATAAAATGGGTGTTTGTCACACTCTTCTTTTAATACATTCATGCAAACAGTCAGCATGGCATGAAGGTGGTAATGTTCGATTGGAAAAATACTCAATTATTCATTTGTTTTTGCATAACCACAGGTCACCAGATTTGTTTTGCCATTGTGTAAGTCTGATTTTACACTACTCTTGATAGTAAAGGTAATATCGAAGTAACATCAAGCAAGGCCGCCCGGTGGGCGAGTGGTTAGCACATCGCCCTCACAATTCGGCGATCAAGCGTTCAATCCCAGGTCTGAACCTTCCTGTGTGGAGTTTGCATGTGCTTGGTGTGAGTTTTCTCCAGATACTCGGTATCCTCACCCACACTCAAAACATGCAGGGTATGCTGGTTGAACACTCTAAATCAGAGTTCTTCAAACCGGTCCTCGAGGGCCGCTGTGGGTGCCAGATTTTGTTCCAACCGATCCAAGACAAGCAGTTTAACCAATGAGGTTTCTGCTGAAAAAAGAAGCACCTGATTGCAGTCCACTGATGGCACTTCTAGGATACCAGATCGGTGGAAAGGGGTCATCTTACAGGTTGGAACAAAAACCTGCGCCGACTCCAGCCCTTTCTGGAATCGTTTGGGGACCACTGCTCTAAATTGCCCCTAAATATGAGTGTGAGCGTTAATAGTTGTACGTCTCCTTGTGCCCTGCAATTGGCTGTCCACCAATTTAGGTGGTGCCCATAGTTGGCTGGAATAGGCTCCAGCATCCTCCCCACCCGCAGCCCATGTGAGGATAAGCGGTACAGAAAAGGAATGGGTGTTTTTCTTTTATAATTTGTCCCTTTTTGATGCCCACATTGGGTTCTGAGCTTTGTCAAATTGGGCAAGTCAAATAAGGGAATTATGTTGTTTTCCGGGCAGCCCGGTGGAGCGAGTGGTTAGCTTGTCTGCCTCACAGCTCTGGGGTCATGGGTTCAAATCCAGGTCACGTCCACCTGTGTGGAGTTTGCATGTTCTGTCTGCGTGGGTTTCCTCCGGGTACTCTGGTTTCCTCCCACATTCAAAAACATGCATGGTAGGCTGTTTGGACACTCTAAATTGCCCCAAAGTAAGAGTGTGTATAGTACAGTGCACTGTGATTGGCTGGCCACCGATTATGGGTGTACTAGCCCGGAGCCAGCTGGGATAGGCTCCAGCAACCCCCGTGATCCTAATGAGGATTAAGCGGTTCATGAAATGAAATGAGATGTTGTTTTCCGTTAACTGTGGAGTTTTTTCTGATATGAATAGATTTAAATTGACTTGACGGGCGGCCCGGTGGAGCGAGTGGTTAGCGCATCAGCCTCACAGCTCTGGGGTCCCCCCGCCTCTGGCCCAGAGTCAGCTGGGATAGGCTCCAGCACCCTCCATGACCCTAATGAGGATAAAGCGGTTCGGAAAATGAGATGAGATTGACTTGACTTTAATAAAGGTTGGTCAAAACTGAGCTACAATAGGAAAAGAGTGATTTATGGAACAGTTGAGAACCACAGTTTTAGATAACACTGATTAATCCTGTTGCACTTAACACTGTCATTCTAGGTCACTTAAATCTGGACTCTGACCTCAAACATACAGCAGCCCACAATATTATAACAGTCGTGTGACTTATGTTTTTTTCTCTCTCTGACTACCGACAGTCTGTGATGTTGTTTTTTAGGCTATAGTTATATATAGTTGAAAAAGCTATTATGTTAGCAGATGCCGATTTAGCCTGTTGTTTTTCGTTGTAATATTATACTTTAACATGATTTTTCTTGGCTTCTAATCTATTAAAAACCTCTCTGAAATACAAATTACACTCCAGTGTGACTTATCTATAAATCTTTTTCCTTTTTACGGTATATTTTTGGGCTGGTACAGCTTGTAATCAATCTGGTTCGATTTATAGTTCAGAAAACACAGTGAAGCTAACAAAAAGACAACAGGACCATTGACTGTTTATGTTCATTCATTCATTTCCCACGCATCATCCTCACAAGGGTAGTGAGACGGCTTGTGTTGAATGTAAAATTTGTCTGGAGTTTGGATAATTGTGTCACCCATGTTGTATATTTAAGTATGTACATGTATTATATTCAAGATCACACTGAATAGGCCTATACATAAACTTGTCAGTAGCTAAATTTAGGATTTGAAATTTGTTTTCAAAAGTACGATTTGCTAGAGCGAGTATTTGAACCGGAAAACAATGTGACTTATCTCATCTAATTTTCTGAACCGCTTTATCCTCATTAGGGTTGCAGGGGGTGCTGGAGCCAATCCCAGCTGTCTCCGGACCAGAGGCGGGGGACACCCTGTATCGGTGGCCAACCGATCGCAGGGCACAAGGAGACGGAAAACCATGCACAATCACACCCATAACTAGGGCAATTTAGAGTATCTAATCAGCCTACCATGCATGTTTTTGGAATGTGGGAGGAAACCGGAGTACCCGGAGGAAACCACCTTAACATGCAAACTCACAAAGTAACAAATACTTATCTCGTGGTAATGATCTGCAATAAATAGTAGTAAGTAGCAGTGGGTGTATGCTGAGAAAGAAAGGGCAGGAGAGAGACTTAACGGCAAGATGCTTATAAAATAACATAAACATTAAATTTAACTTAAATGAACTTAGATTACTATACACACTTAAACATAAGTTTTAATCTTACATTGGCGAGCCAGCTCAGTCATGCGTACACCACTCTCATGATTTGCTATTACTCTCACTCATTTTTTTTGATTTATTCATTTAATTTTGTTTTATTTAAAAAGTCCCGACACCCCAAGTGCTTAGTGTGTCGGCCTCACAGTGGAAGTCCTGAGTTCAAATCCAGGTGGATCCACCTGTGTGGAGTTTGCCTGTTCTCCCCGGCCCTGTGTGGGTTTCCTCCGGGTACTCCGATTTCCTCCCACATTCCAAAGACATGCATGGTAGGCTGATTGGACACTCTAAATTGCCCCTAGGTATGGGTGTGTGTCAGTTGGGATAGGCTCCAGCACCCCCCGCGACCCTAATGAGGATAAAGTGGTTCAGAAAATGAATGAATGAATGAATGAATGTTTTCTTCTGTTAACATAAGATTGCCATGTTAAACGCTGTTAAACACCGACGTCGTGCCGCTTCGCAAAGACAACAGTCCTGTTAGGTAGATGCAAATGGAGGAAACGACAGATACCTTTTGCGCGTGTGCGATCATCTTTCTGACAATCTCCTTGATGTGAGTTTGACCCTCCAGCGGTGGTTGCGTGTAAACTGTGGTACGCGTCACCCCGCGGTAAGATTCAGTGTGCGGCCACCCTAAGTCCATCCGAGGGATGGACATGTCCGACAACTCCGGCCAGTAGTGCGACGACAGCGGGGGCTCGTTTTCCTCGGCATCCTCCGGGAAGAGCTCCAAGCCGGGGTCATAGGGCTCCAGCGCTTTAGTGAGAGTTTCTTGCTCCAGGTCTGAGAGAAAGCTCCGCATTTTACGATCCTCCACGAACTTGACAAAAGAATCGCGACCATCGCGCAGTAGAACCTCCAAGGCGAGCCTCTGGTCCTCACTGTAGAAAAAGTCCGGTTTAGTTTCGTTAATCCGCGGATTCACGTGGTTGTCGTCCATGCACTGAACCTGGGACAGAGCCATTATTATCCCCGAAGGAAATGAGTGAAAAGAATTAGCAATCAGAACAAAACAAAACGTGCGCTTCCAATAAGTCCACGAGATAACTTTAGTGAAGTTCAGCACGCTCCTGGCAGTTGTTGTTGAATTTAAGTCACCTTGGCAGCTCAGTTCCGGCGCATTTGAAAAACATTACTTCTAACAACGTGAAAGAATAACTAAAAAGGGCCATGTTTCATTAAGAGCTTTCTGATTGCGGGAGAGTCATCGTAGGATGAGAGAATTCGGCTCCGCAGTCCGGCGATGGGGCGCGTGGGTGACGCCTCTTCTGAAGCGCCGCCCGACAGGTGTGACCCAAGCAGCGAAACAGACACACCTTTCCTCACATGACCTGCAGCGATTTGCCACAGAGGGTGTGTGCTGAATGTGGCTAGAAAGAAAAAAGTTTGTGTTCGTATAAAAAAATAAAAAATAAAAAACGAGAAACCGATTGCAAAACTAAGGCACCCAACCCATTTAAACATGATTAAATCATTAGTGGCTGCATTGCAAGACACCCGCAAAGCCGGCGGCACCTCCCTGTTCTGTCAAGTTGAGACCAAGTAGTCTGGGAAAGTAAGAGATTTAGAAAAGGTTTAAAAAAGCATGCCATCGTTTTTTTCCTTCATTTGATGATTTTCTGAACTGATTTATCCTCACTAGGGTCGCGGGGAGGGTGGGAGGGGATGCTGGAGTGTACCCTATATACATGTATATCTATCTATCTATATCTATATATCTATCTATCTATCTATCTATCTATCTATCTATCTATCTATATATATATATATATATATATATATATATAATATATAAGATATATATATATATATATATATATATATATATATATATATATATATATATACATATATATATATATATATATATATATATATATATATATATATATATATATATATATATATATATATATATATATATATATACATCCATTATGTGTATGCCTTCCTTCATATCATTTGCCAGTTTTGCTTTTTGGGCACGTGTTTTAAAAAATTAAAATACAGCCGCTTGGGAAAGCATCATCTGGAGGCCTTGCCATTTTCGTGAACGTCCATTCCGTTCTCTATATATATATATATATATATATATATATATATATATATATATATATATATATATATATATATATATATATATATATATATATATATATATATATATATATATATATCGCACAATTCTACCCAGTGACTTGAGGGAATCAAACCACTGATTACATGGCTATTCAACATCTTTATCACATTTAATTGCATCTTGAACAAAATAGGCTTGGATGTAATCAGGTTCTTTTTAATTTTACCCTAAGGATATTTCAATCTAAAAAATAGAAACATTTTCCTTTAACTCTTAACTGTTTCTTTTTCATGTTTCACTCTTTTTGGTGGGTGGCCCGGTGGGGCGAGTGGTTAGCCCTTCAGCCTCACAGTGGGAGACCTGGGTTCAAATCCAAATCGGTCCACCTGTGGGGAGTTTCATTGTTCTCCCTGAGCCTGCGTGGGTTTTTTCTGGGTACCCTAGTTTCCTCCCACATTCCAAAGACATCCATGGTAGGCTGATTGGACACTCTAAATTGCCCCTACGTATGAGTGTGAGCGTGAATGGTTGTTTGTCTCCTTGTGCCTTGCGATTGGCTGGCCACCAATTCTGGGTGTCCCCCGCCTCTGGCCCGAAGTCAGCTGGGATAGGCTCCAGCACCCCTCGCAACCCTAGTGAGGATAAAGCGGTTCAGAGAATGAGATGAGACTCTTTTTGGTCAGTCTTTTTGGATGTTTGAGTTAACAGTGCTCTAGATAATCAAATCAAGTCGTCAACATTACCAATTGTTACTACTAACTACTGTCTCTGTCAATTTAAAAGCTGAACTAGTAGATGTATTTTTCATAAAATAATTAATTACAGCTTCAACAACAGAGCTTTTGTTCAGAGGATTCTGTATCTTCACTTGGGTATGGGAACAAATGTACGAGAAAATATCAGTCAACCAACATATTTTTGGGGTCACATTAACATGTGACTTATCACCGCGTACTACTCAACGCATGGTAATTTTCTTGGAAAAAGGGAATTTATAGAACAGTCCATGCAGAAAGCTGCACAAAGCTCCCGCTTGTCTGAAATGGCTTTAATGCCCCGTTCAACCGAGATGCCATAACCACTGCACACTGATCCGCTGGTTCCTGAATATGGAGGAAAGTTGCAAAAAGTAAAATTAAATAAATGAATGAATAGATAAATGTGAAAAATAAAATGAATGAAAAACGGCTATAAATACAAAAATAAGATTGTAATACAATTCAAAGAGTAAAAATAAATGCATTAATAAATCAAAGTAAAAATGAATAAGAAAAAAGACAAAGAGAAAAAGTTCATTTATTCATTAACTCCTACTGCTTATGGGCGCAAGGGTTGCAGGGGTGCTGGAGTCTGTACGGGGTCCGGTGTTTTGAGAGCACTGTATTTAAACGCACATATATTGCAAACAGTACATGTCACCTAGCAAAATAAAAACTCATCAATGCAGTATATAGCATTAAAAACCACCTATTGAACGCTCATCAATCTTCAATCATAAATGAGGCCTATAAAAAAGCACATCCACCAGGCTTTTCTGGCAAGAATCCCAAATTATGTTTTTGGTACTGGTACTACTACCATAAAATATACCTCCATTTCTGGGAGCCAAAAAAAAACAGAATTTGAACCCCCTCCCACATTTGTGCTTTGAGACAAACCTGTCTCTGAGGTGTGTTTTCAACTTTTGGTTGATTTATACACTGTTAAATGCGTGCATTTCAGTAAAAAAATGTGTAAAAAGTGAAGTGGGCCACTTAACTCATTTGTACCACATTGTAGATTTTTCACAGATTTCAGGCGGCAGAACCATTGCATCAACGGGTGGCTATTTGCATACATATTTCATTAAAAAAATGTTATACTTAAAGGGTTTAGGCCTAGGATTAAAGATCACGGAATAAATTATGGTAATTCAATTTAAAATATGTCTCTACTTACCCAAAAAAATGATGTTACGAAAAGATGAAAATGTAAATTCAGGCATCAAGGGGTTAAAGTTCCAGTACATGAGTCATACAAAACCTCAGCAACTAACCAAAGTGCAAAGTCAGATTGTAAGTTCCCTATTCGTGGCAAGAAACTAAGTGAAAAAAGGATCTCAATCTTTTTTTAAATGATTCATTTCCACATTCTCCTCTTTTATGAGATTTTGAAATTATTAAAGAAATCCTATTTAATGATAGAAAAAATACAGATTGTTCTCACCTCTGATTTTTTTGTTTGAACAGTGCAACTACTTATTTGACTTCTAAGAAAAGCATGTGCGCTGCCTGCAGGCATTAGATTAGCCATTGGAAGTGCTCAAAACTGCAAGTCGGTTAAACTGGTTTAACACTTTTTATTGTTTGGCTTCACATCCCAAGAATATCAGCAACTCCTCAGCTCTTCGTCTTTCCCATACCTCGCCTCTCACTTTGTCATTATCACTTGTATGCCTGCTGTTACTCTATTGCTTCAACTCTCTGCCTTCTATTCTTCTTTTATCTCGCGATTAACTTTAGCATAGGTCATTGGTTCTTGTTTGTGTGATGCTTTGTACTAATGTTTACTAAAAGGTATTTTTACAGTATCACGTGGCACAAACATGACTCACAGAAGAGCAATTGTTTTGCCTTACATACTTTGAACTGATTCAGCAAATTTACTTACAAAAGCACAGTTATAAAGAAGCCTATTTGTTTGACATTTTTATTCTTCAAGCATTCAAACTCCTCGTGACTGTCAGCAATTTAACCCCCGTGATGCATTGCGATTTTGCATGTATTTGAAACCAACAGCATGATTCCAATTTGTTTCGAACAATTGCTGTCATACCCTCCCAGTCAAAATGGGTTGGATGTCTGTCATTGTTAATAACAGCCCCTAAGTTTTAATTATTTTAATTATATTTATTACCAAGGGGTTAAAGAATAACACCGTTTTAGTATACTGCATATAATAAATGTAAAATAAAAGGAGGAAACATAAGGAATAAAAGGTGTGATACTTTGCAGGGGGGTTTCCGCAGGTGACCTCATTTCCTCCTCTAGTTGAAATCTGACATCCTTGCGAGAGAAACAGCACCACATTCTTCACATAACAACATTCAAGTGACAGGTGTTACCATTCAAAAGGGCATGCATTGTGTGCCTGTATGTTTTTTTTCATTCTGAGAGTAATGCGTCTTTAAACTCAAAAATATTGTAAGTGATAAAACTGTATTAACGACGTTTAAATGAAAAAAAATACATGCCATCAACTATTGAAATACACACTACAACATTTTGAAATATTATAGAACTTTTTGTACCTAGAAATTTACAAAAAGCAAAACACAATCTGCAAAAAGCAAAAATTAGCTGTATCGGCCGAAACGTCCAGGAATAAAGAAGACAAATTATACATAATTAATCTCTCCTGAAATAAGAGGTTGTACGTTGGTTGTAGGTTGTCAAAGCATGGCCAATTTAAAATCTCTTGTATTTGCACAGCAGTTTGACTTACAATAGTAATAGCAGACATGATTCAACCAATCATATTTATGAAACAGTTAAATAAATGTCAACAATGTCTACCTTCAAGTAATTATTTTTCATCAGTAATATAATATTATGACTACATTGTCTCATCTCATCTCATTTTCTGAAGCACTTCATCCTCATTAATGTTGTGGGGGTTGCTGGAGCCTAACCCAGCTGACTCCAGGCCATACTTAGGGGCAATTTAGAGTGTCCAATCAGCCTACCATGCATGCTTTTGGAATGTGGGAGAAAACCGGAGTACCCAGAGGAAAGCCAGGAAGGCCCGGGGAGAACATGCAAACTCCACACAGGTGGATTTGACCCCAGGACCCCAGAGCTGTGAGGCCAACGCGCTAACCACTCGCTCCACTGGGCTGTGTGATTACATTCTGTCTTTTGTGTGTGTGCCACTATTCACCTCAGAGGGCAGTAATTATTAGTGCTGCAACTAAGACCACTATTGGTACTGATATGGGAGTAAAATGGCCAAATCCGTATTGGGGAGTACCGAGAAATAACTTGCAGATGCTGCACTATATATGTAAACAGTGGTATATATGCCCCATTGCTTTTGACGTGGTCCTGGTTGGGTTTCTGTTTGTGTGCTTGTGTCAGGAAGAGCATTTGGTGTAAAACTTGTCCCAAACCTATCATTCAGATCGACTGTTCGCAGTGGCGATCCCTGACAGGGGTACGCTGAAGTTGAGAAGCTAAAGTCACTCGCTGCGGAATATGGACTTTTCTAAATCTGGTTTCTAACCGCAAGTCAT
The DNA here is from genome assembly GCF_051989625.1 of Stigmatopora argus. Classification (NCBI taxonomy): domain Eukaryota; kingdom Metazoa; phylum Chordata; class Actinopteri; order Syngnathiformes; family Syngnathidae; genus Stigmatopora; species Stigmatopora argus. The sequence continues at coordinate 4,531,742 of NC_135400.1, forward strand.
ACTATCCAAGATGGCCGCCAGCTACACATGCCGCTGTAAAAATTGGAGCTCTTGTCGCCATTTCATGATCAATAGTGTGGCGTCCAATCGTCTTTCTGCTGTGAATATAAATGAATTGATAACTAGGGGTGTCTAATCCATTTGGAATGGGAGGATCGAGAGACCCTCTTACGTCAAATGAATTGAATTGAACGCATTGAGATTTAAAGTTCCACCATAGAGTGTACACATTAATAAGTAAGTAAATAAGTAGTTTAATTTACAATAAAAATGAAGTGGTTCATGAAATGTATATTCATGTTAATGAACATATAAGGTGGCCCGGTGAATGAGTGGTTAGCGCGTCCGCCTCGCAGTGGGGGGCCTAGGTTCAAATCCAGGTCGGTCAACCTGTGTGCAGTTTGCATGTAGTCCCCGGGCCTGCGTGAGTCTCCTCCGGGTATTCCGGTTTCCCCCCACGTTCCAAAAACATGGCAGCAGGGTAGGCTGATTGGACACTCTAAATAATAATAATAATAATAATAATAATCGGACATAGGCCCCTGTTGTACTTTATCACAACACAAAAAGCCTACTTGTCATCACACGCAGAAACTGCGTGTGACGAAATTGATGGTGCTTCTCCATAAGCTACGTTTACTCGGCAAAAGACCTTAATCTAGTACGGACTTGTAATTGGCATTCTGGTATTGTGGATACAGGTCGCTTACCTCTCGCTTACCTCTCACTGTCTTCCACTTACCTTACTTCAGTCAGCTAGTAGGAGGCAGATCACCACCCAAAACCTCTTTTTATATTACCGCAGAAGGGAATGTGTGTTATGTTACCGCGAGTTTAGATGTCTGATGGATGTGGGGAAAAAACTGTCCTTAAGCCTACTTGTCCGTGCTTTGTGGGACCTATAGCGTCTTCCAGAGGGCAGCAGCTGGAACAGATTGTGACCAGGGTGGTAAGGGTCCCCTATGATGTTCTTGGCTCTGCTGAGGTAACGAGGGCTGGCAATGTCTTCCAGTGAGGGCAGAGAGCAGCCGACAATCCTCTGGGCAGTGTTAATCCCTTTCTGCACGGCCTTTTTGTCTGCCGCCGTGCTTCCAGCGTACCACACTGTGATGCTGTACGCCAGGATGCTCTCTACAGTGGTTTTATAGAAGGTTATCAGAAGCTTGGTGGCCAAGTTGTTCTTCCTAAGTACCCTGAGGAAATGGAGTCGTTTCTGAGCCTTCTTCACCACTGCCGTGATGTTTGTAGACCATGAGAGCTTATCCGTGACGTGGACCCCCAGGAATTTAAAGGACTGGACCCTGTCTACACATACTCCATTAATGAGGAGTGGGGCCAGATCTGTGCCGTGTCTGCGAAAGTCCAGGATTATTTCTTTAGTTTTCGTGGTGTTCAGTGTGAGATTGTTCACCGAGCACCACGAAGACAAATTGTTGACCTCATCTCTGTAAGCCGACTCATCCCCTCCTGAGATGAGTCCGACCACAGTGGTGTCGTCAGCGAATTTGATGATGGCGTTAGACTGGTGGGTGGGTGTACAGTCGTATGTGTACAGGGAGTACAGAAGAGGACTCAGTACACAGCCTTGAGGGGAGCCAGTGCTTAGTGTAATGGAGGAAGAGAGGTGTGGACCAAGTCTAACAGTCTGTGGTCGGTTGGTCAAGAAGTTCTTTATCCAGCAGCAGATTGAAGAGGATAGTCCAAGGTGGGAGAGTTTGTCAGTCAGAATGTCCGGTTTTATGGTGTTGAAGGCTGAGGTATAGTCAATGAAGAGCATCCTCACGTAGTTCCCCTGGTGTTCCAGGTGGCTCAGTGCTGTATGAAGAGCGCCCGTAGGTGTGGGTGTGAGTGGGCATGGTTGTCCGTCTCCTCGTGTCCGGTGATCGGCTGGTCACCGATTCAAGGCGTTCCCCGCCTCTGGCCAGCAGTCAGCTGGGATAGGCTCCAGCACCCCCCGTAACCCTAATGAGGAAAAAGCGGTTCAGAAAATGAGAGGAGATGAGATGTAGAGAGTTTCACTTTTAAAGGAATAAAATAAGGTGTTGAAAATGATTATACGTATTACACAGGTTATTTCAATTGTATTTGTGTCATTTCAACTGTAACAAAGCAGTAAAATCAGACTTTCAGGTGAAAAGAGAAAGAACATTTCTCACTTTATTCAAATGACTTACAAGTCAATATAGGTGACTCGAACAAGGTGCTGTGACAGAAAACAAAAATACATGGCTCAATCCTACTTGGAATTACTGTATTATTGTAAATAGAATAATATATACATAGATATAAATACCCAAAGATTGTTATCTGATTCACAGTTTCAACTTTGTGCACTGACTAATCGTCCTGCAAGTGCATTTTTTGTCCTAAAATGCCTAAAGATGTCATCCAAACAGGTTCCAAGCTCCCTTTAATGTGTCATGTTCATGGCGGAGACGAAAGAGTCACCCACCATCTGATGAGTAGCTGTCTGGCAGTAATGTGAAGGATGATATCAGTAAGGGTCTTTCAATGCAAGGCTCTATGTGGGATAGTGGTGCTGAACCTCTTGAGATGAGGTCCTGATCAACGTTGTCTGTAGCTAATCAACTGAAAAGGAAAGCTACTCGAACATGAGAGTATCTACTCGACATACTATATCACTAAGTCAAAATAGTAATAAAAATGGCTGGATAGATTTTTTTTTTCAGTGCAAGATCATTTATAAGGAATGTAGTGTGTGTAATATTAAATGAATATTTTAAAATTACATTAAAGTGAGAGGTTTTATTGATTACCCTCAACAGTCACCAGACCTCACACCACAGTGTCTGAACCAGAATGGATAACACTTTGAGAATAGGCGGTAACAAGATGAAAGAATAGTATTTGTAAATTCTTTTACATGTTAAAAATGATTCAAATTATAATAAACATCAAGTTTACAATTATTTAAAATGTGTACATATTTTTTGGGACACCCTCTATATATATAGCTCTCTCTCTCTCTCTTGCTGTATATGTACATAAAATATACTCAATGTATGGCAGTGACATAGCCCTGCAAGCAAAATGGCCCTGTCTGATTCATTGATTCATCATACAGTACCTTTTTTACACCTTTTGGTACTTCTGCTTATGTAATTCATTGGTTTCAGAAATTTTTTTCCTTGCATTTTTTGTAAGTAGAGACATATTTTACATTGAATTAGCATAATCCATTCTATGATCTTTCTTATTACTCCCTAAACCCTTGAGAGTAAAGTATACCAATGTATTAAATATTTATGAAAATGTATGTATATATGCAACACCAAATTAAGTAAATACAAAAACAAAAGTCCATCTTTTCAGCATTTTCTCTCTCATCATTCATCACTGATGTGGTGCGAATTAAGAACATGTGTAGCCATGTGATGCTCCTCGTGGTGCATTCGCGGGTGCAAGGGCTGATGGGTGCAAGGGCTGATGGGTGCATGGCGGCACTATGACTGCAAAGCCCTACGCATGAGGTTATCTGGCATCAGTGTTGCTGAAAGTAGGTTTATAACAGCAAAATATGCCTTGTATGTTTGCCCTAGAGCAGGGGTGGCCAAGTCCGGTCCTCGAGAGCCGTTATCCGCTCTGTTTTCCATATCTCCCTCCACCAACACACCTGAATCAAATCATCGGGATTGGTATCAAGCTTCTGGACAGCTTGCTGATGAGTTGATTATTTGATTCAGGTGTGTTGGTGGAGGGAGATATGGAAAACAGACCGGATTGTGGCTCTCGAGGACTGGAGTTGGCCACCCCTGCCCTAGAGAGTGATTCAGTGAATAATTTCTAGCAACTGCTGCAGTATTTTCTTGTTAAGTTTGTAATTTATACTCCTTCTGATCCAGCCTACCATGGACAGTTGCTCTTATCTTGGAACAAAACATTCCTATATCAACGGCTTTCGTAATTTGAAAATTCGTGCATTGAAGGCACTCGTAAGTCGAGGTCGCACTGTAACTAGTTGAATATATTGCATGAGGAATTCTCATAAATAGGTCTATTTCTGAAATTTAGTCGCAAATGCACATACCATATTTTCACGACTATAAGGCGCACCCTCAATGAATGACACATTTTAATTTTTTTCTATATATAAAGCACAATGGATTATAAGGCGCTGTTGGGTTTATTCTGGGATGTTACTATATGTTCATGAAGCATTTTAATAGGTAATGAAGCTATAAATTAATTTGTGCTTTATGTTGGGACCGAGTAAGCTCGACACTTTCCCCCCACAGCTGCTTTCGAGGCCAGTTAATTGTTTTCAGGACTATTGACTGAACAGGACACCATGTTCCAGGCCGAGACTGTTGATCTGAGTTGGCAATGAAGATCTACAAGGGACTCTTAAATTGCTTTGACTTGGATTCCGGCAGATGGCGATAATCGCATTATTGTTTAAAAATATGGTCGCTCTGTTTACCTTATAAAGAAATTATTATGCTTATCCGTGCAAATTCTTACGCAGGTGTTTTTGGTTTCGATCTAATATGAGATTGTTGTGGCAGTTGTTTTTTGACCTTAATGGTGTTATTCGGTTAGCTTATGCAATTGTTTGAATCAGATTACATTAAATGTTTTGAGTATGGCGCGACTAAATGGACAGAGGAGGAGGCCGTTTCTTCAGAATCATCCTGGACGAGGACGAGTTGGGAGTGATTCTCCTTGCAAGTTGTAGCCAAAGTATGTTAATGATGTCTCCCTGTTTTGATGAAAGTATATTAATAATAAACCTATCAGGCGCCCTGTCTATTTTGGAGAAAATGTAAGAATTTTAAGTGCGCCTTATCGTCGTGAAAATACGGTCATTTCCTCATGAAAAGAAGAGAACTGCAGAAAAAATTCTTCATGGGAAACTATGTTTTTGCGCTTTCGCGAACCAATATGTTCTAAAAATGGATTGGGCGCCTTCTGATTGCAAGCCATTCCAGGGAGCTCCACACCTGACTAAGGAGCAATTCGCTGCTTCAATGATATCTCTGAATGCAAAGCAATTCCTGAGGTGATGTAGTAGAAATTCGGGACAATCAATCTGGTGTGCCAGGTTAGTAGTGACATGGCTAACTGAGTAAAGAGCTTTTTAGTTATTTCACCAAACAAACTCACATGCACACTCCCATAAGAACGCATGCATTTAAATGTTCATTTTTGCAGATTAAAGATTGTATTCAGTACACCAAAATTAGTGTTGCACCGATACAATTATTTTCACTCAAGATACGATTTAAACAACTGGGTATGTGGTTTTGATACCAACCTAACATTTATTCGCTGCCACACTTTTACTTTATAAGGATTGCATGTTACCAGGGATAAAGTAATTGTTGGTTGATGCATCTTGACTAGAAGAAGTCATTTTGTTTTTTTTACCCTCAGATTGCATCTTGTCTATAGGAAGAAGACATTTTATTTTTTACCCTTAGACTTTATCCTGTGTAGAGGAAGAAATTGGAAGACGTCCAATTCATCTGAAATGGGAGGGCTAGCACGGAATGAAGGAACAGAATGGATTGAAAGTCCATTTATATTAGACATTGAAATTCACAGCGGAAGAATAATTGGTTGGCATAAGATTGGACGTCTATCGTCGTCATGGGAATGGTGAGGTTTCTTTTCTTACCAGTGGTTAGAAACTAGATCTCAAAATGTACACGCTATTGCACAACATTGTCACGTCGGGGTTTCTTAGTATTCCCCGATTCCGACATTGTCATTTTAGTCCTGTATCGGTCGGCGCAAGACTAACAGAAACCCACATGGACATGAATGTTGGACTGGCTCTTAGTCCAACTATTTGAAACTTGCATCTCTCGACTTGACAATTAAGTGACGAGTGGACTGATTCATCTGAATATGCAACTAACTTCATTTGTTTAATCTCCACAAATTCTGATTATTACTAGTCCTGCAGGTTTTTTATTGAGTTTCCCACTGTGTGGTGCTAAGAATATAATGTATTTATATGTCTGAATGTGGGCTGGAGTCCATGTTGTGCCTATTATAGCTGGCTGGGCAGAGATTGTGGTCAGGAGCTTTTGTAATGACTGCATTACTCATGAAAACGGCATACCATTGGCTTCATAGATGACTAGTAGCCACGGCCATTGGGGTGTTGGAAGTGACGTGAACAAGGAGGCCCACTTATCTGTGTGGGCTCACTGACAGTGGTAAACAGGCTGGACATACTCTGGGGGAAAGTAGCCTACGTGTCCATGGCAACGGCCTCTCCATCGCAGTGAGTCTGAGCAATCAATGAGTTCGATGATGTCACCCCTCACGAAACGTAGCTGTGAAGGGTGGTGAGGGTTGAAATCGAAGAGAGCGTGGGCGTGGTGAGGACGCTGCCAAAGAGCATGAGAGGGATGGACCGGGATTCACAAACAAATGGAGAAAGAAGGAAAGAATAGTGTTAAGATCAACAAATCTGGATATTTTCGGACATTTTAGTTACACTTACTGTAAAGACATGCATTTTATGAAAAGTATTGTCAATGACAATAGGTTACTCTAATGACTTTCATTCCATCAGTGGTAGGGAACCTATGGCTCGGGAGCCATATGTGGCTCTTTCTATGGGTGCATATGGCTCTCCACTAACCTGTGAGGTAAAATATGCAAATCACTGGGGAGAGAGCTGAGTCCCGAACACTCTAATAGGAGCATCACTGTGGTGTAGACACTACCTCTACCACCACTTTAATCATTATTTTTTTTGTAATTATTTTTTATGCATGATATCATTGATACTGATTTATTAGCAACAGCATAAGTATGTTGTCAAAAGAATTCAGAGACTGTTTGTACTGTAAAAGCGGTGAAATGACAAAAAAATCACACATTTTCATGCATTTTTACTTTTCAATTCTGAGAATGGCTCTATAGAAATAACATTAGAAAATGTGAATTGTTTATGGCTCCCTCTGTCAAAAAGTTTCCCGACCTCTACATCAATTGTTGATAATCATATAAGTTTCTCGACACAGGATGGCCTGATACCGGATTCGAACCCCAAACTTTAGTAATGTTCATTTGATCAAGTAAATAAACAACAAAAAATGACAGCAGCACAGGACCACATTCAAGCAAATATTCAGTGTTGACTATTCACTTTCTAGAGTTTCGACTGACTGATGTATACATTCAACTTTTGCATCACTCTGTTGGGGAGCAATAATATGTTTAGACAAGCAACTCACCATTAACTATATCGAGTACTATAGATAAAATTAAATTAAATGGACATGTGACAGTCATTTTTGACTGAAATGTATTACAGTGGTACCTCTATTTACAAATTGGGTTCATTTCAGAACTGGTTTCGTAACTTAGATTTTGACATTAGTATTTGACATTGACTTAGCATAATTTTTTACACGATCTTTAATACTACTCCCTATACCCTTTAGAAATATAACAGTTTTGTATGAAATATTTATGCAAATGTATGCATGGGAAAAAAGAAAAGCTACAAAAATATTGAAAAATTCATAAAAAATGCCGACATTTTCTAATGAGGATAAATTTTGTCTGCCAGCTGAGTAATCATTCGTACACAAAATGATGTTACGCACATTAATAAAAACTCAAGAAACAACTCAGTGATGAACATGGGTCGGAGGCACACGAATCAGAAACTCAGCCAAAGGTGCGTTCCTGTCGGACCCAGTGTCCGCTACCATAAGGGGGCCCCGAGCAGACTCTAGTGTTCCCCCTTACAGCGAGTTAACCTAGGTTCCTCCATGATGAAGATGAAGCCCCCTTCTAGCCAATGGGAGTGCAGCAAGATACCGGGAGATAGCCAAAAAGGAAGAAACCTAAACAGGTCGCCAGTCAGCAAAAGGCAGACTACATCCTAGACAGGTCGCCAGTCAGCCGTAGGGCACACGGAAACCTTTCACACTCACAATCATACTGCCACCAGCAGGAAACTAGCCCACGCCTGCCCACACTGAAGTCAGGCGAGTGAACCTCTACACTATCAGGTGGTGTAGATAGAAACTATTGAAGTGAAAAATGTGGGTTTACTGAAGTGTTTTGATAGCAATCTCTTGTTTCCTTTATAAAACAGTGGGATCTTTTCATCACGATATATAGATTTTTGCCAGGAGCATATTGAAATCGTAACAGCACCATATACAAACAAAGATGAAACCAGATGCACAAAAAACCTGCTAGTTCATATATAGAACCCAAAGAAATGTGTGATAAGTGTTTACAGTGAATGCATGATTTTTTTATTTGCTGCAACATTTGGAGTTTATTCTTTGAGCTGCACCCCATCTTAAATAATAAAAAAGAGCTATGAGTTTAGAACAGGGCCATAATGGGGGAGAGTGATGACTCTTCAACTTTACCCATACGATCTGGGATGTGCAATATACTGTAGCTCATAAATGCATTGTTTAAAATATAAATTCAAAGGTTGCTAACGGATTATTCAAAACTAAATATGTTCATGTGATACACCGCATACAACTTGTGTGTAGAGCCACTGGAACACAGAATTAATAATGAATACATTTTAAAAAAAGACTAAAAAAGAAGTCACACCTAGCGAAACACTGTGTAGATTAAACTGTGTGATGCTAAGAATAGATCCTGCAACGACACATGAAAAATAAGCATGCCTTCAACAAAATTTGTCCCATCACTCTGTGTCCCACTGTGTGCTTTTTTTATTGTACAAAAGCATTTTGAGTTTATGTCTCGCCTGTTCATCAGCCTCAGATCTCTGGAGCTCTGAAGAGTAAAACCAGTTAGATGAACAAAAGCGACTATTTTAAGTAGTACATTCTGAACCTGAATGACCTCTTTGCTGTCAGTTCCACTCCAGCTAAGAAAAATAGATTTGAACTAGAGCCTGGAAAGAATACTGATGCATTCTTGCCAATGCAATGTTATGTTGCGCTTCTTACCAAGAAGCCTTAAATATCCAAAGAAGAATTATAAACATGGCGACTCAGTGGAGGAGTGGTTAGACGTCCGCTACACAGTTTTGAGATTGAGAATTCACCTTCTTGTGTCGAGCTTGTATGTGGGTTTTCTCCAGATCCTCTGGGTTCCTCCCACATTCCAAAGATATGCATAGTAGGCTGATTGGACACTCTAAATTGCCCCTAGGTATGAGTGTGAGGGTGAGTGGTTGTTTGCCTCCTTGTGCCCTGCGATTGGCTTGTGTGCGGTCGATTGGTCGCCGGTCTTTTGGTCGCGGTCTTTTGGTCGCCCCGACCGCGACAACGGGCGACCAAAAGACCGGCGACAAAACAAGGTAAAACAACACGGTCTACGCATCAATAAAAGCCAACAATGGCCCTGAGCAGTTTCACTGAGCGGACGTGTGAGTGTATAAGAGTTTGTATGTACATGAGTTGTCCCCTTAGGAAGGGACGTCAGTCAGGGTCTTAACAAGTTCTCCAACAAAACACAATAAAAGTACGGGAAATTTGGAGCTTTTCTTTAGCCTAATACCGTAATTACTCGAATATAACACGCATATTTTTGCTATATAATTAATTCCAATAGTTGGGGGTGCGTGTAGAAATCAATAACTAAAATAAATTAAAAAATTTCGATCGAAAAAAGCATTGTCAAACTCACTTTGACGCACGGACATTGTGCAATTTCCAACTTTGAATTCAAAATACAATCCTGCATTAATAAGCTGGAAAGTAGAATACTACATTGTAGTGTAGTACGTACTTGTATTTAGAAATATGTCCAGCGGGGGGCAGTACATTCCCTTGTTACATGTGATAGTCTTTTCCATTGTGCATATCTTCAAATCATTTATTTATTCAATTTGTATGTTCCTTTTCTTGTTTGAGAATGACAATAGATATTTGAATTAAAACATGGTATTGTCAATTGAAATGTAGTCAATGTTCAAGGAAGTCTAAAAGGTATTGCAACATAACATGTCTACATGATATGTTTGTCCACTCTGTGTATCATCTATTGCCCTAAAATTCAAACGCATAACTCCAACAACTGCACGACACTCGACACGCTCGTACCTGAAGATTTCTCTATCCGGTTTTGAACAAAACAATCGTGAAACGAAGAAAAAAAGGTAAGATTTCTGATTTTCGTCAGCGGGAAATTTTAGGTGCGCACTATATTCGAGTACTGCGTTTTTCCAGATTTTTTTGGCCCAAAATTACCTGCGTGTTATTTTCGAGTGCGCGTTATATTCGAGTAATTACGGTAATTAATAGGGCATTAAGTATGACTAAATAGTACTTCACAGTTTGTATTTAGGAAATTTGAGCAACAATTTAAATGGTAATTATCAATAACCTTCCGGGCGACCAAAAGACCGGCGACCAAAAGATCGGCGACCAAAAGACCGGCGACCAATCGACCGTGTACCGATTGGCTGTCCACCAATTCAGGGTGTGCTCCGCCTCTGGCCCATATAAGCCGTACCCTTGATTCAGTCATCATTTTGTTTATTTACAAATACGGCTTATATGCGAAAAAATAAGCTAATATTTTCCAATAATGGAATGAAATGTAGTTTTGGGAGTTTTTTGTGGATTTCGGCTTTCTAGTCGATAAGTTAGTCGCTAAGTATATAAATTATGTTCTTCTCTGGGTGATGTTCCTCACAATGTTGCATGTGGTCATGTGTTATTGCAAAGTACAAAAGTTATTTCTCTCATCTCATTTTCTTCTGCTTATACGGGGTCGGCTCGCAGGAGCAGCAGCTTCAGCAGGGAAGCCAAGACTTCCCTCTCCCCACTTTAGCCAACTCCTCCGGTGACATCGTCTCTCCAGCGCATCCTAGGTGGGCCCCGTGGCCTCCTCCCTGTCGGACGTGCCCGGAACATCTCAACAGGGAGGCAGCCAGAGGGCATCCTAATCAGATGCCCGAGCCGCCTCATCTAACTTCTCTTGATCTCTCCAAGCCCCTGCCGGATGACCAAGCTTCTCACCTTATCTCTAAGGGAGAGTCCGGACACCCTGCGGAGGAAACTCATTTCAGGACCCTGCTGAGGTTATAGCGATGATCCACAATTCCACAGCTAGGACGAAAACTACATTGCTCCTCCTGAATCTGAGATTCGACTTCCTGGCGGACACTCCTCTCCTGTACCCCGGAATAGACATTCCAAGGGAGGTGTAATTCCCATAACTGTCAATTTATACATTTTTCCCATATTTCATACGTTTTTTTGATCAGTTCAAATTGTGTACGCCATATTACAACTTTTGTATGTTTTTTTTTTTAAAGTTCATGTTCTGTAAAACCGATTTTTACCCATTTCTGCTCTAATCCGGGTCGTCTCCTTCACTGGTAGCAGACGAAAACGTCATTGTCGACTGCTAATATTGTCATCCTTTCACACGGCGTGTCAGCAAGCAATCTACCCAGACAGTCAAGCTGTCACCGTCATAAAGCGACATCTACGGAATCTTGAATTGAGTGCATACAAAAGGCGCACGAACTGTTTGGGTAGTGTCCACTTCGGGGAAAATTTTAGACTTTTAAGTGTGCCCCATGTGAGTAAATATGTGCCGCATAGTATTTGTAAGGTTTATTATCACTTAATAAGGGGAATTGCAACCATTAATAAGGGGAGCAATTGGCTGAGGTTGAGAGGTATGAATTCCCTATAATTTCCTCCGTTCCTACTTTTAAAAAGGGGGACCAATCAGGAGGCACTGTCCCAATGTTCACGCGATGTTGCACATCATCCAGAGCCGTTCAAAACTCCAGGCGGATCTCATCTACCTCTCTCCTTTAAATGCCATTTGTTTATTTTACAACAGAGTAATGATTTACCATGTCAAACTTAACATTTAAGTTTACTTGTACAACAGAAGAAAGGGTGCTTCCAAGTCTGATGCATATATGTTGCATGACACGATGGAAACTTTGAGCCCACAGCAACCTGTCAATCCAGATATTTCTGCAAGTGTAGATTACATCCTAACTCCACCCTCCTGACTATGTATGAATTCAAGGTGTGAACGCTGAATGTCATCAAATCGTTTTCTATTTTTCTTTGACCAGTCTTGCTATCAAAATACGTCAGCATAATACAAATGATTTACATCGTTTACATTCAGTTATAGATTTTCCATTTGAAAAATTTGACATGTTTCTGTTCTCTCATGATTGTGTAATTACCCCCCTAGTGTATGTTCCTCTCAAACAGCTTCTTATATATTTTAGTGTGCCCCTGTTTAAATGATGGCTAAACATTTATATGACTGCATTCAATGAATTGCTTTCCGTTGTACTGCCACACCTGAGAACACAACACATGTAACATACCGAAATAATGACGTTAAAATAACATCACTTGGTGTCATGGAAAAAAAACATTCATGTTTTATTTTATTATAAGAGATATGTTTAGTCACTTCCTTATCACTTTGATGTAAATGTACTAATGGAAACCAGTCAAACTACCTTTGGAATCATTTGAAGTAGGTTAACACAGATTTGCTCAGAGGGCAGATGGAAGACAAATAGAGGAATCACAAATTGACATGATAGACGTCCAATCATTCGTTCATTCATTTTCTGAAACCGCTGTATCCTCACTAGGTTTGCAGGCGGTGATGGAACCCATCCCAGCTGACTTTGTTTTTTTTAGGCTACTGTATTCTGAATATGTCATGTTAGCAGACCCCTTTTGTGTTGTTTTACTTTATTATATCATTATTGTTCTTGGTCTTTGATAACATACCCCTCACCACCAAAATAAGATTTACACTCCAGTATAATTTATTTATGTTTTCTTTCACTTTATTGGGTATTCTTTGGCTGTGGCAACTTATAGTCGAGAAATACGGTTATCCAAATATTGGAAAACAGCTCTTCACTATGATGAAGGGCCTTTATTTGCAAAAATAATGAACATTTTGTTAAACAAATACATCTGAAATTGTAAATCAAAGATGGCGTTGTTATTTTTGTAAACTTAAAGTTGAGGCCAGGAACGTGTGTATTGGTAGCTGTTGGACAATGGCGATGATGATGAAGATCATGAAACTGTAATGTTATTGATAGTATAAGGCTCATCTTATGTTTAAAGAGGCCATTGTTTACGAGTATAAAAATAAAATTTTAAATAATGTGAAAAGAAGTGGTTACGAGCTCACTCTGGCAAAGTGTTCCGGGTCACGCAGAAAAACAGTCCTCTCCTTAGCGATGCTGTTGCTATGGTAGAACTCCACAAGTTCGTTTAGGGAGGTGAAGAGTTCATCCCACACGTAATACTGACTGCAACGATCTTGCAGCACCTTGAAGTGTTGGACGTGGTCCCCATAACTTTCAAAAACACAAAATAAATCATTAATCATCAACTATATCATGATAATGAATTGTTAATATTCAACTATGAAACATATATAGCCTAACCTTTCTATGTATATGACTTGTAATTTTTTTTACCTATATTGAGGTGACATTACTAGACCGTTAATGTATTCTTGCTTAATTTATTTTTTCTCATTATACAAATAATTAAATATTCATAAAAGATTTATTGAAATCTAAATAATATTTAACTGCCTCATAAAATGATTCATTCTCATTCTATCTGGAAGGAAACTATAAAAAAAAATACCGGTAGGAACATGTCAGGCAGCATTTTTATGTCATTGACTCATTATGGACTGTTCAAAACAATACATAACAGCCTTATGAAATGATTCATTCTCATTCTGTCTGGAAGCACCTATTTAAAAAAAAAATACTGTTAGCAATATATCAGGCAGCATTTTTATGTCATCGAGTCATTATGGAGTGTTCAATGATCCTTTGAAAGAACAGTAAGTTTTTATCTGAAATCAATTGAAACATCTGCGATTGGCTGACCACCGATTCAGGGTGTCCCCCGCCTGGTGCCCGTAGCTGGGTGAGTGGTTTTCACATTGGCCTCACAGTTCTGGGGTCCCTGAGAATTCGATACCAAGTTGGTCCTCATTGGGTGGAGTTTGCATGTTGTTTCCGGTCGTGCCTGGGTTTTCTCCAGGTACTCCGGGTTCACCGCACATCCCAAAAACCTCCAGAGTAGCCTGGTTGAACACTCTAAATTGCCCCTACGTATGACTGTGAGCGTCAATTGTTGTCCATTTCCTTGTGCCCTGCCACCGGTTCAGGGTATCCCCTGCCTAGTACCCGTAGTTAGGTTGGATAGGCCCCAGCACCCCCTGCAACCCTTGTGATGATAAGTAGTTCAGTCGATGGATGAATATTTAATTTTAGCGCTATTAAATGCTCATTGCTGTCTTTTTGATCATTCCTGTAACCAAATGAATATAAGTTAAAATTAACACTTTTTTGGACTTTAAAATCCTGTAGTGATTGTTTTTTTTGGGGGGGGGAATCCCATTTATATAGTCACGCATATATTATTAGCGAATACCAACGTATGCAACAATGAAACAACCATTTCCCCCTTCCATTGCTTCCTATCTGCATGCTCCCTCTGACAGTTGCTAAGTAACTTAGCGGTTTATCTTTAGAAATCCGAACATCTCACCATGACCATTACAGTTATATAACCTCCAGTAACAGAACGAAAGTCAGCTACTAAAACAACCCCTTATTTTTCAGCACATCACGGAGTGAGATTGGATTTTGGAAAATCATCGCAACATGGTATTTCTGAGATATTGTATGAAACAAAACCACATAGGGTCAATATCATAAGGAAGTTAGTAATTCATCCAGTAATGGTTGTTTTCTTACTGCAAAACAGAAAATAAACAACAAATAGTAAATATTATTTCTGGTGAAAAAGAGTATATTCTGGGTAATGAAGAGTATACTTCATTACCCAGAAAGTCCTCTTTTTGCCCGCGCATGCACGTTGTGCGTTTTCTGGTCCATGTGTAGGCAAAAGAAACCGTTCAGTGCTCGTAGATATCTGCTATACATGAAAGAGATGCGGCAAAAAAAGACTACAGTGATAAACAGTCTCTCATGTCATGGCAACCTGGCTTTCTCGCATCTCGAAAATTTTCTCGAATCTAGAGCGAATTATTTGCTTGAAATTTTCCTCGTATCTCCAGCATCTTGTAGGTAGAGCTGCTCGTACGTAGAGGTACCACTGTACGTATGTACAATTCAATTTTATTTGTATAGGGTTGCATTTAAATATGTGTGCTTGTGTGTACATTAGCGAGACAGTGTACTGCTGCTCTTAAATTACTCAAATTCACACCGGACTGAGTTGGTGGGATGGGGGTGTCGCTCGACAATGGGGAAGAGGGCAGCAGATCTCATCCAATTACCACCAAAGAATGCCAAATTGTAGGACAGTGGTACCCCTACTTATTAAACTAAGTGATTTAAGATGTATTTCTTTAAAAAAGCCTAAATCCGTTTTGATGCTACGATTTAAAAAAAAAAATTATTAACCCATTAAAATTATATAAAAACAAACACATGCCAAAACATTTTTATTTGTTGTTGAAAGGCGAGTGCAGAGATGAGAGAGGAGGAGGCAAATTTGGCAACTGATGAAACATACAAAAACATCCACGTAAACACACAACTTAACAACTAAAAATGATAAATTCAAAAGAACTTATAACTTTTTTGGACCCCAAAATGAAAAGTAAAGTTGCTTTGAGCATACAAAAAAACATGAAACACTGTATTAGAACTGCGCTTGAAAAGCATCATAGACCTAGGAGAAACAGATAGCTATCTTAATTTTAATCCTTTAATTTGTTTTCTTTCTTTCATAGTTTTTCACCCTGTTTGGCTATAAAAAGCCTGCAAAAGCCAGTTTGTTGTGTAACCAAACCTAGACCAGAATGTGGCAGGATAGAAATAGGCAATTGAAAAATCGGTGGACGAAAAAAAGCAACCATTGTGATTGCAGTTTTACCCAAGGATTATGATGCCATGAACACATACACACAATCTCTCTCTCTGTCTCTCTATAACATTTGTGTTCTGTATCCAGTATAATTAAGGCCCACAGCGATTGAGAGATTATGTTCCATTTCACTGTACAAAGAAAACAGGAGGAGGGATTGAGAGTGAATGTGAGTGAGATGAAGCCTGGCATAGCCACTGTTGGTGCGTAGATAGAAAGCGGCGAAACATACTGACAGTCAAGTTATTTTTACAACTTTTACCCAATGCCAGCACATTTGGAGATGCATGAAGGTCGCCCTGCTCGCCTTTCCCTCCACTTCCTCCCTCAATCTGCTCTCACTTCCTCTCTGGTAGTGTCAAACCATGTTCTATAATCTCACCTTCTGTTTTCTAATCGTTAACAATGCTCAACGGTGCATGTCAAAATTTTTGTGATGAACTGTCCCCGGCACAAAAAGAATGTCATACCCATCAATACGGCCACTGTTCATTTTCAACGACTTGCAAATAATTATATTTGTGGGGGCTTGATCCATATGTTGACATCGTATGTTTACAGGATGTGTGCCTGATTGTGTTAATAGGGGGTATGCATGTGTGTGTGTGTGTGTGGCGGGGGTTCTGTGTAGGAGCGGGTGGTTTGTTACAGTTTGGCTTTTGGTTTGTGTATATTGTGTGCATGCAAGTGGAATAACTTTCGCGGGGGGTTGAAATTTAAACTCATAGCTCTCTAACCATTAAAACTATCTCAAAACTTAGTATACTGATATCGCATACCTGTCAACCTCTGCCGATAACTGCCCTTATAAATGATTATGATTCCCCTTACAAACCCCCCAAAAACCTTACAAACACCGTACGACTCGTACAGTGTTTGTAAGGTTTTTTGAGGGTTTGTAAGGGGAATCATAATCATTTATAAGGGCAGTTATCAGCAGAGGTTGACAGGTATGATATCGTATCAATTTACTCTCAGATTTATACGTTATACTTATATGTTATATATATATATATATATATATGTATGTATATATATATGTGTCTATATATATGTATGTATATATATGTATATATATATATATATATATATATATATATATATATATATATTTATATATATATATATATATATATATATATATATATATATGTATATATATATATATATATATATATATATATATATTTTATATATAGTTTACATACACTTGTCACACATCTGGGATAGGCTCCAGCAACCCCGCAACCCTTATGAGAATGAGTGCTTCAGAAAATGAATGAATGAGTGGATGGATGGATAGCGGATGGACGGACAGACAGACGGACGGACGAACAAACGAATGAATGAATGATTAATACAAAGAACTTGGAAACTGGTTTATAAGGAACAAAAAAAACTTGCTGACCCACTTTCCAAAAATATAACAGCAAATAGCTGAATTGGACAGTTCTGTCATTGTCTGAAAATAGTCCCTAGACATGTTTTCATAGAAGAAAAAAACTATTTTTGTCAACTGTACCTGATATTAAAAAAAGACTTCTGTTCATGTTTTGGATTTTTAATTTAATCATGGGTGGCAAGATGGCCGAGTGGTTTGCGTGTCAGTCTCACAGTTCTGGGGTCGAAGGTTCCCAAGGATGTGCTCACTGTGTAAACTTCCATTGGTTTTCTCCAGGTACTCCGGTTTCTTCCCTCATCCCAATACTACATGCATGGTAAGCTGGTTGAAAACTCTAAATTGCACCTAGGCATGAGCTTGAGCGTGAATGGTTGTCTGTCTCCCTGTGCACTGCAATTGGCTGGCCAAAAATTCATGGGGTCCCCCGCCTGGTACCCATCATTACCTGGAATAAGCTCTAACACCCCCCTTGAACCTTGTGAGGATGAGCGGTTCAGAAAATGACTAATGAATTGGATAATGAATTGCCTCAAAGAAAATCATGAACACAGCTCTGCAATGACCTTCAACAAAGTAGTAGCACTAAGATGGTGATTAAGTAATAAACATAAAGTACAATTCACAAATATTATTTTTCACAAAAAAAGTCCATAACAAGATGATTCTGTCAATGCCAAACTACACCTTTGTTGGGGTTCATTGTATACTTACTGCAAACTAATCATGAATAAATGTGATTCTTTATTCATTCATTCATCATCCATACCACACATCCTCGAAAGGGTTGCGGGGGTTGTTGGAGCCTAACCCACCCTAGACTGGTCGCCAGTCAGTCGTTGGGCACACAGAGAGACAGACGACCACTCACTCTCACAACCACACAGCCACTGAGTGGGAAACAAACCCAGACTGCCCACACCAAAGTCAGGCGGAAGAACCACTACACCATTGGGTGGCATGATCTATATCTAAACTTATTAATAAATGCATCTTTGTCTGTGTGTGTGGGTGGGTGTGTATCTGTCTGTGTGTGTGTCCGTTCCCTATGGACTCTAAAATGGCTAAGCCAATTTATCTGAAAATTGAGCTTCCGAATTGAGAACACACTTTTTAGAAAATTGATAGGAAAACTGTGGAAATTTGTTCCTCACAGATAAAGGATCTGGGTTTTGTTACGTATTCAAATTTATACTTTCTCTAGTCTATAACTCTTTTGACTTTACTCACACTGATCATGTATTTTATTTAGATTATAACTGATTCATGTTTGGATTCACATTTATATTTTAATGCCTAATCTTTGTAGCTGCTTCTCAACACAGTGCTCCTTTGTTCTGCAAATTCAACCTCGTGCAATATTTAAAGTCTCATCTCATCTCATTTTCTGAACCGCTTTATCCTCATTAGGGTCGCGGGGGGTGCTGGAGCCCATTCCAGCTGACTCCAGGCCAGAGGCGAGCGACACCCTGAATCGGTGGACAGCCGATCGCAGGGCACACGGAGACGGACAACCATGCACACTCACACCCATACCTAGGGGCAATTTAGAGTGTCCAATCAGCCTACCATGCATGTTTTTGGAATGTGGGAGGAAACCGGACTACTCAAAGGAAACCCACGCAGGCCCGGGGAGAACATGCAAACCCCACGCAGATGAATGACCTGGATTTGAACCCAGGACCCCAGAGCTGTGAGGCCGACGCGCTAACCGCTATTTAAAGTGTTTTCACATTTATCATATGCCTATAGATCATTTTTAAAATATTAATATATTGCAGTATTTACATATGCATATAACTGTTTAACGTTTAATTCATAATCTTAGCAGTAAGTATGTTTCCTTCAACCATTCATTTTGCATAATATCACAGATGACCCTGAACAGAATAATAAGTACTACATTAAATCTCCGCTTCTGTTTTTCCAAACTGTATAGCTACAGTCTGTGATATCACGGACATTCACAGTGCAAATGATATGCATCATCGTGGGAGCTGTTCTAGGAAAATTACCCTTACCTGACTGACATTGAAAACTCTCCAGGAGCACTCTCACTCTCCCGGACCAAAAATGCTCCACATTCTCTGTGTCTCAGTCGACTTTCTGCCACACCGCGAGATATACGACCTGCAAACCACCTAAAGGTTTCAGAAAAAAAGCTAACATTATATTGCATTTTTCATACAGCATATTTGCTAAGCATGAAATAAACTTGAAAGTATTGTCTTTTGAATCTTTTTTGTCATAAAAGAGGCCTCACAAAAGCACACATCACTGCTGTCAGAAACCTAAAAGGTTAACACTGTAAAAAAATGTGATATTTTTGAAGATATCTTAAAAGATTATGCACGGAAAAACTCGACGGAAAACTCGGTGTAAAACTCGGTGTAAAACAGAGGCAAGATGTTAACTGTATTAAATATATTGTATAAAATATTAAAGGCGTCATGTTGAAAGAGTAGTATCACATCTGCCTCACTGTAATGATGCCTGCATGGCTTTTTTTCCGGGTACTCTGGTTTCCTCCAACATTCAAAACATACATGCTTGACTAGATGAACACTAAATTGTTCTTAAGTATGAGAGTGAGCTTGCATTGTTGTCCGTCTTAATATGCTCTGCAATTGGCTTACAAGAAATTCAAGCTGCCTACTGGCCACAGTTGGCTTGACCTTTGTGACCGTAAGCGTTACAGAAAATGAATGAATATAAGAAATGAACTCATTCACCATTTGTGCCGTACTGTAATATGATATAGATCACCAAAACGATATCAAAAAATTCACATTTTACATGTCTGTCATCAAGATAAATAGACCGCTTTTTTCCTAAAACAATCGTTTGAACCATATTACAGATTTGAAGGAGAAGGTGGCATGTTTCTGAGTGTTTCTCTTAGTGCGCAGCAGAATGGTACAGTATTTTATCTTTTCTTAATATTATAAATGCCATTGGCTGGCCACCGATTCGGGAGGGGGGGTTCCCCACCTGCTGCCCAGAGTTGGATAGGATAGGCTCCAACACCACAACCCTTGTGAGGATAAGTGGTTCAGAAAATGAATGAATTAATAAAAATTATAAATATGTATTAGTCTAGTATACCTTAATACTCTTGATAAAACGCATGTTTATTGGACAATATAGTACATTTAGTAAAATGGAAAATAGCAAGCATCACATGGTTCTTAAATTATTTTAATTTGATTGTTTTGTAATACACACATGATTATTGCACATTTGTCTACACATCTCGCATCTCTCATTTTAAACGGCAAATTATCATCTTTAATATTCATTTTCTGAAGCTAAACAGTGGCCAGCCGAACACAGGGCATAAGGAGACGAACAACCATTCATATCTAGGAGCAATTTAGAGTGTCCAAACACCCTACCATGGAATGTGGGAGGAAGTACCTGGAGAAAAGCTACATAGGCCCAGGGAGAATATGCAAACTCCACTAAGGAGGACCGACCTGAACTGTGAGTCCGACTGGGAGTCGTAACACCGACGCACTAACTACTCAGTCGCCGGGCCGCTCTTTAATCTTTAACATTCACTCATTCATCTTCCATACTGCGCATCCTTGAAAAGGTTGCGGCAGTTGCTGGAGCCTATCCCAGCTGACTTTGAGCGAAAGGCAGACTACACCCTAGACTGGTCGCCAGTCAGCCGTAAGGCACACAGAGAGACAAAGCACCATCCGCAATCACAATCATACCACCAGCGGGAATTGAGCTTGCGCCTGAGACTGCGCTAATGTTGTCACTTCAGCATCTGTCGCTAAAAAAGTAGGAGTCCATCTGGTGTGGGAAGTGATGGAATTGGATTGTATACCACCAACTACAAACATGCACACGGAGACAAACAACTGCAAACTGAGATTACGTAAGTGAGTGTATGAGTAGGACAAACTCGTCTTATGCTGCGATGCAGATGTCCAACCCAGAACAGAAGATGCCTGGAGCTGCGACACATATGTGTGCACGAATGCACGCACCCTCATAACCTGCGACGTGAGCCCATTTCTAGATGCCACTATTTTAGTGTGTGTGCGTGTTGTGGAGATGTGCTGCTTGTACTCACGCATGTGGCCGCAGGTTGATATAGTTTTTTGGGACAAAGCCTTTTCTGTTGTGGAGCTCAGCTGTGTACCAGTTGGGATCATCTTCCATATTGGTGATCTAGGGATATGTCACATAAGGAAGTCAAGTATTTTCTCATTGTTTTGTCCAATGACACTTTTATCGCTGGGTGATAAATTACTGTCAACCACTCTTTCGAAAATAGGAAAATGCCATGTAAAATTATACATTTCATCAATTTTCCACATGGCCTCAATAAACTCACTAGTGAGCTAGAGCCTATGCAATGTACACGCTGGACAGCCCATTAGCAATATTCATGCTAGACCATCATTTTTAATGGTAAAAAAAAACTGCAATATGAAAAACATAACATTGTATGCAAGAGGCACTGTGGCTGGTTGTAAATTAATATTCTGAGGATTATTTTTGCACCATTATTAAGAACATTGTTTTCCTCTGATTTCTTTTTGGGTTTTTTAAAGAGTAAACATGGCAAGTATATGGAAGGTTTTTGTGTCTCACCCTACATTAATTGATTTTAAAATACACGTCCATAATTAATTTTTTCAACTTTCAATCAAGGCTCCAAAATTCTAGAATATAATGCCTTTGTAAATTCTGGAACAATGTAAATTCAATCAATGTTAAACTACATTTTGTCTTTATCCGTTGAAAAATGATCAGCAATTTATGCTGTGCTCCAGCACCCCACACGACCCATGTGAGTATAAGCCGTACAGAAAATGAATGAATGAACTATGGAAAATTAGTTTTCACGTAACACTTTCATGCCTAACTTATTTATTATTCCTTAAATGTTTTTTTTACATTCATTTGGACAGGGATCTCAAACTTGCAGTCTCACTGCTAATGTTTTGCGGCCCCCATTTTCACTCCAATTTTAGTATTATTAGTGTTGCCCACATTTGTAATCATTTAGTTTAATGTGTTGTTTAGTAATCTTTTGTTAGCTTTCTATAGGTTAACTCTTGGGCTGCCAATCACGGCAATAGACGTTCTATCCATTTTAACCGGGTTGGAGGCGATTGATCACTCCCAGTTGAAATGCATAGGGTGCTTATTGCTGTTAATGCAGGTGCTTTTCAATATCAATTTTCCTCTTTAACAACTACCACAACACATATTGGCCCTGCAGTAAATGAGTTAAGCTAATGCTGACCTTAGAATAGATGTCCCTGAAAGAATTGAGTTTTTAAAGCATCTTTTAATCTCATCTGGATGTAACCTGTAGCCTTCTTAAGGATACAATTAAAAAAAACATAGGTGTATTGTATGTGAAGTACATTCAACAAAAAAATACTCAAAACATCTCTCCAGAGTATTATTTTCAATTTACACCACTGTAATACCTGTAATTTTCAATTACATTAAAAAACATAGTAAAAAGAAACATTCATTCATTTTCTGTAGCGCTTATCCTCACAAGGATTGTGGGAAATGTTTTCACATTTGAATGAAAAATTTAAATATGAACATAATGTAAAATATTGAGAAAATGTAAGAAAAAAAGAAATGAGCTTTCCTATACTATTTTTTTGCTTTCCAACTCAACCATATTCATGTAGAATCAATGAAAGTTGAAATGTTTTTTCATTCAAACATCAAAATCAAGGATGCGCAGGTGAAGCAAGTGGTTAGCACGTCGACCTCACAGCTCTGGGGTCCTGGGTTAGAATCCAGGTGGATCCACCTGTGTGGAGTTTGCCTGTTCTCCCCGGCCCTGTGTAGGTTTCCTCCGGGTACTCCGGTTTCCTCCCACATTCCAAAGATATGCATGGTTGGCTGATTGGACACTCTAAATTGCCCCTAGGTATGGGTGTGTCAGTTGGGATAGGCTCCAGCACACCCCACGACCCTAATGAGGATAAAGCCGTTCAGAAAATGAGATGCTTTCATATAGTAGCATAATAGCATAAATAAAGTTTGACTGAAAAGAAGAGTAGAAATTCAGTAAGTGCAAGTTCACTTACAACACATTTTTCTTCAGCAACACTCATGCAGCATAACATCATGCACTGCTATTTACACTCATGCTGGCACCGCAGTGCACTCATTGGCTTTGCTTCTTCCCGCCTGGGAACGCACCAAAAGAAGCATTGCATTGCCACACCACTGTGGCGTTGATACTACCGCTAGTGTCGCTACAATATAAAAAAAATGTGAGGGGACAATTAAACCACGAAAGTGAACTATGTCGTACCCCAATTGACAGGTTGCAGAATGTGCTCAATCAGTTTCACTTTAATAACATATTCTGCTGTCAAATTGGAGAGAAAGACTCGTGAAACGCAGCCTGAGAGGCCCCATCAGTGTTGGTAAATGTTATGCACGCACACTGTGTTTTCCCTCTTTGCGATTTCAACTTCCAGGAAATATAGGCACTCCAATCCATGTTTTATTTCTTTATATTGTCCATGTGGTACAATTGAACAGCGAATGTAACAAAACAAGCAAATAAGTCCAGCTTTCAATGTTGTGATTTATTTCAATCACAACTCAGCAACTGCTGTTAAAAGGCGAGCACGACCTCCCTTTCACTCCCATGTGATGCGTTCATAAAAAAAACTGCTCAGAAAATGGACTGAAAAAAACCTTGCAACGAAACACTTAAAATTGTATTATTGCTCGAGGTATTCCTGGCCCCACAGTGGTGTGGCAAGGGGACACTGCCATTGCTGCGTTCGCAGGCGCAAAGACCAATGATTGTACTGCGGCATCACCATAACAGTAAATAGTTTTGCATGAGAGACTATTTATTTTATATATATTCATTCATTCATTCATTTTCTGAACCACTTTATCCTCACAAGGTTCGCAGGGGGGTGCTGGAGCCTATCCCAGCTGCCTTCGGGCACGAGGCGGGGGACACCATGAATGGGTGGTCAGCCAATCACAGGGCACAAGGAGACAAACAACCACTCATGCTCACACTCATATCTAGGGGCAATATAGTGTCCAATCAGCCTACCATGCATGTCTTTGGAATGTGGGAGGAAACCCGAGTACCCGGGGAAAACCCATGAAGACCCAGGGAGTACATGGAATTGAACTCAACCCAGGACCCCACTTTGAGGCTGGCACACTAACCACTCAGTCGCCGGGCCGCCCATACATATGTATAAAACGTAGGAAAATATTTATTTTCTTGAACACCCTCTAATAGAGGCTGTCACCCACATTGCCCATAGCAAAAACTGGCTGTGCAAATGAAATTTCAATGAAAACTATATTTACATTCGGTCTCGTGTTACATAATCCAAATTTCACTGCCCCTAACAGGCACTGCTCTTCAAATAAGTATTAGCATTTGGTCGCAGCCAACATGATAAGAAAAAACTGAATGTGGAAAAAAAATAACGTCATTTTCACACCCCATACAAACGCCCACACTACAGCTGAATGTTACAGATCTGAAGAGCCATGGTTTATGATAATTGAGGATTACATCCATTTATTCATTTATCTTCCATACCGCGCATCCTCGTAAGGGTTGCGGGGTTTGTCGAAGCCTATCCCAGCTGACTTTGAGCGAAAGGCAGACTACACCCTAGACTGGTCACCAGTCAGCCGTAGGGCACACAGAGAGACAAACGACCATTCGCACTCACAATCATAACGCCACCATTTATTTATTTATGGATTATTTGTCCATTTTCTGTTATTTGTGCACTTCGTGGTGAAAGCTTTAAATCTCATTATACTTGTATCAGGACAATAAAAGCATTCAATTCAATATCTATCACTACCAATGGCATTAAATGAGTTATTAGTTGTATTGTTGAATATCGTATGTTGATTTCCTGAGCCGTGTATTGATAATTGTTGTATAGCCACACCATGAAATAATCATTCTCGTCAGCGCTCTATAAGAAATTGTATCCTGAAGTATGAATGGGGCTTCCCACCCTAAAGAAAGTACTCAGTATTCATTCAGTTGCATTTGAGTGACATCAGAACCGAACCTCTGTTGGTTCATTTAGGCCAAACAGTACTGCAAAAGTTAAATTTGCCACCATTGTCCTAAAAGCATGAGTCAATCACAAATATTTAACTTAAAGGAGCTGGAACCTTCACCCTCATCTTCTACCACTACAATTTAAAACAGTTCCTTCAACTTCTCTCCTAGATCAAGCTATCAAGTAGAGTATTTTAGCTTTGGCCTGATTGTGTTATCTTCATACAGAATGAACTTTTGCCACCTTCGCTGCTAAGTCATGGGCTGCAAAATGTAGGTTGGAGGAAATAGAATGTCAATTAGCTTTTACGTCACAGTCCCATTCAATTCTGAAACTATCGCTCATTGACACAATAAAGATTTCACACTCAAATATAACTAAACAAGTTCACTTGTCATTCAATGTATTAATTATTCTGCAGTTCTAACAATATATTACATAGAGGTGCATGCATTCATTATCTACATTGCTTATCCTTACAAAAGTCCTGGGCTTGCTGAAATCTTTCATAGCAGACTACTGTTGAGAAACGGGGTATTAATTGCTATTACATCGCAATACTATACACATATGCTGTAGAATATTTTCATTTTAATATTTTTTTTCCTAAATTTTCCATTTTAGGTGGAGGTGAGTCAGCTGAGCTGTTGGGTCCCACCCTAGCCCCCTCTACTGAAGAGTAGTCATGCTACAAACAATGACAACAAAGATTATCAGCTTTTTCAGACCCATCATCCTATTGACTTTCTTTCATTAGTGCAGTACTAGCTAAGAAAGTGGAAATTACTTGCATAAATTATTGTTTTGCACAGTAGATTATAGCAAAAGCCATATTTAAGATACATAATGCCTTGGGACTTTAAATTTTACAGTTGCATAAGGCCTGAACAGCTGGCAAATCTATAGAAAGGAGTGTCCCAGCTGTGCAAGAAAATAATTGACAAGCACTGCTGTAAAGTAATTGTTGTCAATGGTCAGACACTCTTTAAGTAATTAAAATTTTAGTACTGGCAGCGAATAAACAAACATAAACTTCCCCTTTAAATGGGCATTTACAATGAAAACTAAATTCATGGACAGGTGCATCTTGGTCAGATGAAGAACAAATGTTATTTTTACCTCAGCTGAGAGGATGGATCTTGGCCAGAGGAAGAACAATGTTTAATTTTGACCTCATATGCTTCCATTGACAGCATTAAATAAGACTTTTAAATGCATTTTCTTTTAGCCTTACCTTTAACAACTCTCCTTTGTTGAAACTGAGTTCATCGCCCTCGGTGGCACGAAATGTATAAAGTGCCACTGCTTCCATGCTGAACCCCGTCCCACCCACCCCACCCCACACACACACAAAACTACACCGTCAAATATCTCTTATGTTCCAAAAATGATGCAGGATTAAAAAAAACTTAAAGAAAACAATCTGAAGAGGAGGTGATGGATTCTGGTCTGTTTGTAGAGCAGAGGATGAGCGACAGTGGAAGGTTCAGAGAGGAAAACACAACTGGCTGCTGCTCAGCAACACACTACCATGAGCAACATTCAGTGAGAGAGAGTAAGAGAGAGAGAAAGAGAGGCTGCACACAGGATAAGAGGGTGGGAGGCACTTCCTGTGTATGAACATTTGTGTCATGTGGTTTGTATCTAGTTTAAGTCAGATATTGATCTTTGTTCAGGTGCATCTCTTGGCCCAAAGCAATATTAGACCCTGTCAGGGAAGTGTCCACTACAGCATACATCTAGTGAAAAGTTGACACGTAAGACCTTTAAACACTAGTATTTTTGGTAATTAATATAACACTTTTTTCATATAAGCACTTTAACCCCTTATAATTGTCAGCCAGGTAGGTGTCTATTTTTTGGTCTTTTATAGGTGAATATCAGCAGTATTAGCTTTAAAACTATAAATACATTCATAAAGGAGTACAATGTTAGTAAAAAACAAAAAAGAAATCATGTTTAAATCAATAAAAACACAAATATAAACTTGTTACGGCCCCACTCAAAACATGTATTTTTCATAGTATTTAGCTCATTGAAAGCCCTTGATGGCAACAAATGTCAAATTTATTTAAACTTTGAAGACGTGCTGTGAATGCTCCTGTTTCAGTGCCATTGTTGGCAACAGATGTCCAATCCATTTTGACTGGGAGAGCCTGATCAAACCATTGGGGTTGAAAAAAAAATCTTGCATCAAAAAGTTAAAGGGAGTTTTAAGACGTTTTCACATACATTGCAGAACAACCAATTGTTAAAACAGCAACATTGTTTTTGCCTTTGACAAGGACATTGCGGTGCGTTCAGAGATTGTGAAATCAGTAATCTGTGCTAAAATTAGAATAAGGAAGTACATCGTAAATGTTGGGGAGCCACACACAAAATGAAAATGCAGGGCTCCCCAGCCAATAAACATGATTCAATCTCGTGATTATAACAACATAAAAGTCAAACAATATGAAATCAATCCTTCATTGTGCAATTCACGATGATCTAATATAGCAGCACTGGGACATTGGACACTTTAGGCATTCACGAATGGATCAATTTATGAATGAATGAATATTTAAATGGCACTGCAACTCACTCATTCATTCACTCATTTTCTGAAGTGCTTATTCTCACAAGGTTCACGGGGGTGCTGGAGCCTATTCCAGCTGAATTGGTGGGCAACAGATCGCAGGGCACAAGATGTACAACCTTTCACACTCACACTCATACTTAGGGGCAATTTAGAGTGTCCAATCAGCCTACCATGCATGTCTTTGGAATGTGGGAGGAAACCAGAGTACCCGAAGAAAACCCACACAGGCCTTGGGAAAACATACAAACTCCACACATGCGAACGGACTTGGATACGAACCCAGGACCAATAACTGTGAGGCCGACGTGCTAACCACTCACCCACCGGGCTGCTGCGACCAATTGAACCTAATTGGTTAATAAGGCAGCTGGCCTAAACCACACTGAGCCAATGTGCTCTCCTTTCCTACTGTGCTTGCTCATGTTGAGCCCCCTTAAAGCCGTGAGAAAATGTCTCTAGGATATCTTTAGATGTGATATATGCTAGGTAAAATAGAATGAATTTTGCTAAATATTTTATAATGGCAGAGAGCCAGCAGTGTCTGCTACACTGTCAGTGAGTGAGATGTAACGTTTGTACGCATGTGTGAATCCAATGGCAGGCACAGGTTGAGTGGACTAATGGTTGATCTTAGCTTGCATCATTTTCAAAGCTAAATTCACTCTTGCATGAAGACCCCTGGATTTGTTGAGAAAGTGCTCTTTAAATATTTCAAGGGACAATCTGAAGATCAGAAAGCAATGCAGCAAAATCTGAGCCAAATATTAAACTTTTGTCTTTGCAGCTTTGGACAACACATCCCAAAACAATATAGAACCCCACAATTGACTTGGTGGATATGATCCATGTATCACTTTATCATATGGCTGAGTTGACATTCCAACAATGTTCCAAGTTTCCAAGCTATGTTTCCAACGATCCATTGGTGTGGTGCCATCAGTCACATCCCACAGAGGGCATTTTAATTTTGCTGCACCGAATTGGTCTTTCAGTGGCTAATTATTATTTTTAGATCATCTCCACTCCAATTGATATTCTTGAAAATGATTGCAAGTTTCAATTCTCAAGGTAAAAAAAATACATTGTGAGTTTGTTAGAAAAAAATGGACTATCTTGAAACTAAAGGCACTTGTATCTCCTTATTCTTCCAGTTCAAGTTCACTATAAAACAAAGTATACAACAATAATAATAATAATAACAGTGGCGGTCCATGCATTTTGGGGTAGCGCCTTCTGCTATCGGAATCAATCCAACCCTCAAAAACTATTTTATGGCTATAAAACCTCTACAGCAGCTACAGCTGCGACACATAAAAAATCCTCAATAATAACCTCATACAATTGAAATATTATTTAGGAATATAGCCATATTTTACTCACCTAAAATCCTTTTTAACTGTACACAATATCCATCCTCCTTTCTTTCCTCCTTCTTTTCTATCGGCATCGAAGCTAATGCTGAAAGTCGAGCCTGTCCTGTCGTGTTTCTGACATAGTCCGTCTTGAAAATGGCTTTAAATCAACACAACAATTTATTTGCTTGTGCAGCTTGCTCCAAATACAGTTTGGTAGCTCTTTGTAGTTAGCGCACTGAAACTGGCGCACACACCCTTTTCCCGGCTGTAACAGGCTTGCTAGCTTCGGAGTTGACCGCCCTTTCTTAATGATGTCAATTTTTTTCTGGAAAAGTCCGTCTGGAAAATAGCTTTGTGAGCAAATCTGCAACCAAATCCATTTGTTTTCCTCTGTCGGCCATTGTGGGTGGAGTTTGCGATCTCTGGCTGCCTCACTATGGTTTTGGCCCGCCTACTCTCTATAGCTAGCCAATCATAGTTGGTGAAAGCAATGACGTATCCCAGCCAGCAAAATGGCAATGCCTGCGAAAAAGCATTGTGGTGTTGCCAACTCGAAATCTGATTGGTTAAAAGCAACCGTCTTGTATAATGCAGCAGAGCCCGCAGAACTGATTGTGAAGGCTTTGAGGCAGATTTCTGATCCTGGCAACAAATAATAGCTGAAATGTGATTGGTTAAATGCTTCAATATGAAAACACACATCTGGAAGCAGTGCAACCAGGGGGGAAAGCAATGAAAGGAAGCTAACAGACCATTTGGAATAATAAGTATTG
Source organism: Stigmatopora argus (assembly GCF_051989625.1). Lineage (NCBI taxonomy): Eukaryota > Metazoa > Chordata > Actinopteri > Syngnathiformes > Syngnathidae > Stigmatopora > Stigmatopora argus. The sequence goes on from NC_135400.1 coordinate 4,561,779, forward strand.
ATGGACAAAATATAATATATGATTCAGATCTTTCTTAGACCAGCAGAGAAGGCCTTGAAGGCCCTGACGGCCCGCCACTGAATAATAATAATCTGACATAGGCTTTGTAATCATCATTGACTCGACAAAAGCCTAATTGTCATTATACCCAGACCCAACAACAATAGTAACATACAAATACAACATATTTTATTAACCTGAAATGCCGTTATTCTTCCAGTTCAAGTTCACTATAAAACAAAGTATACAACAAAAATAATAACAAATATTTATATAAATACAACATATTTCATCAACCTGAAATGCCATTAATGGCCAAAAAAATGCATAGCATCTTCCTTCTCAATTATTTTTATAGTTGAAAATTAAGTTCAAATCTGATCCCAAACTCTTAGCTAGTGGACCCCACAGCCATGGAAAGACCAAAGTGCGTAGAGACGGAACAACAACCAAAACAAACAACATGGACAGCACGGGGTGAGTGACATAATAATTATGCAACAGAACGAATCGATAATTATATTTGTTGCCAACACTTGCCACAGTTTTAATGATCAAGTTCATCGATTTGTTTTTACAGCCATAATATGTTCTGTAATGTTTCAATGGTAGCACATGAAGCTGGACAATGTAAGCTATTGTAGTGTGTTAGTACTACGTACATGATTTTTCATAATGATTTGATTTGGTGATTCTCAATTATCCCATTTACTTTGATTTGCTTTGTACTTTGTGCTTTTGCTTTGTTGTTCTGTCTAATCACCCTTTTGCTACTGCCACAATGAAATTTCCCGAATATGGGATGAATAAAGTTATCCAATCAATCCAATCCAATTTCCCAGTAAATTCTAGTTTAAAGGCGGCTCGGCGACCGAGTGATTAGCACGACAGCCTCACAGTTTTGTGGTCGAGGGTTCGATGCCAGGTCGGTGCTCACTGTGTTGTTTCATCAGATAATTACAGAGCAAATATAAGCCATTGGCCCAGTGAACGAGTGGTTAGTGTGTTGGCCTCACAGTTCTGAGATCGAGGGTTTGATCCCAGGGCTGGATGTTCCTGTGTAGAGTTGGCATGTCCCCCCCGGCTTGTGTGGGAATTTTGCAAAATTCACAAAAAGTGAACCAAAATCTGCTCCCATATGTGAAGACTAGTATAAAGCACTTTTATAATGATTTAGCTTTGTGAACTACATAATTTAAAACCTTGCTTCTGACCAACAGAAGTTCTTGTCCGATCTAACTTAAGTTTGAATTAAAACAACATAAAGGATTTGGTAAAAGATCATTTCAATTTTCTTTTTGTACCTATAGTCTACATTACCTCTTCATAAGGAAACACGTTTCCCACCCCACAAATAAAAGTAGAACGCGCCTGACCTCTATTGGCTAAAACTGGAAGTGCGTTATTATTGAAGCTGATTCACAATACATATTTACCTCCATATTCATGGTTTTAATAGGGTATACAAATGTGTTAGTTTGAAGGGAAAATCTTTTTAAAAAATCGTGATCAGGCGCGATCAGACAGCAGACAATTAGCTTGTAGAAGACTGTAGATGGAATGCTGCCCTGCATTTTTTTCCAGACCCGCTCTTGCACACCTTACACAAACTGAATGCCTTAGAAATTCTTTATAATTGTCTTTTTCTTTCATATTTGCTGTGCTGCTATCTGTTCTGAAATGATAAGAGAAAAGTTATGCACGTGTGTTTACCCGACCATAGAAGCCATACAGGTTAAACAAAGCAAACCAGGAACTAGAGTATTCACTGTACTAATAATAGATCAACAATCGGAGGAGTTAAATGTTTACACGGCATATAAGATATAGTACACAGAATTTTCTAAAACAAAAAAACAAAAACAAAACAGGTAAACAGAGAATATAGACTCTGAACAAAAGTAGAAATAAATGTTCACAGTCAAATAGATATGCATGTAAGTGAGTGGTTAGCGCGTTACCCTCAGAGTTTTGAGGTCCTGGGTTCAAATCCAGGTCACGTCCATCTGGGTGGAGTTTGTATGTTCTCCCCGGGCCTGCGTGGGTTTCCTCCGGGTACTCCGTTTTCCTCCCACAATCCAAAAACATGCATAGTAGGCTGATTGGACACTCTAAATTGCCCCTAGGTATGGGTGTGAATGTGCATGGTTATCCGTCTCTTTGTGCCCTGTGATTGGCTGGCCACCGATTCAGGGTGTCCCCCGCCTCAGGCCCGGAGTCAGCTGGGATGGCTCCAGCACCCTCTGCAACCCTGATGAGGATAAAGCAGTTCAGAAAATGAGATGGGCGATATATACATATATATACATACGAAGGCACAGGATGAACATACAAACTCCAAACAGGAAGGCAAAAGCCCACCAGGGATTGAACCCTCGAACTCAGAACGATGAGGCGGGCATGCTAACCACTCTTTTAATGTGTCACAATTTTGAATTGAAAGCTTTATTGTAATTGTACGTACATACACATCATAGCTACCCAGGCGGTGCTAGGCTGTACCTGGAATGGTAGAGTGATGTAGATTAAGTTCCTGAAATCGTATCATAATGGCATCCCAGAATGGGGATACCACTAAAATATATACAGGTTCAGTTATTAAGTTTGTACTTTACTAGAATTATCAAATCATTGTTTAGTAATGGAAAGGCTTAACTCTGATGAAGTGGTGGGTGTTTATCCTCCCCATATAAACTGAGCCTGTTTATGTAGTTTTTATTGACCGGTTTTCTGGGTGACACGCATTGAGGGAAGGAAGGTCTTTTGTGTGTGTGAATAGGCCGCGTCGGTCACACCCATCTTTGGCTCTCCCCCTCCCAAAGCGCCCGCCATGTTCTGGAGGAGGGGAAAGATTTAGCCTAGCGTTAGCATTAGCAACACTATAGCTTGGTGGAGGCGCAACAAGCTTCGGACGCCGCTATAAGTACACTATCCTGAATTTTAAAGACCTCTGGAATAGGGGAACAAAAGGGTTTAGAGCCTGTAATCCTAATTTAAATCCGGCCAATTTCGATCCATACGGTAAGTACCGTCTATTTATAATACGCAGAGGAATTATTTTGATGTTTTCCAGAGTGTCCTAATCCAGTTTTTAGTTGCGATGTCTCCAACGAGTACCCGTCTCGGCTACTATTAGACTGGCCAGATAGCTTAGCATGTTCGTCAACTGATTGCGTATATATGGGGTAAATTGAATGTGTAGACGCAGGTTGGGATATAATTCCATTCGACACAAAGCAAACAGTACAGTTCGACGCTAAAGTGTCTACATTTGCCGCTGTTAAATCGATCAAAAGAAGAGATACAAGATGTGCGGGTGGCTAGCTTTCCAACTACCCCCCTCTTCGAAGTGTATTAACATTCGGCGCGGATAAAGTAAAATTTGACGCCAATCTTTTGTCCACCAAAGTGAGAAAATTAACAGTATTTAACAGATTCACTACAATAAGGATCCATTCCAAATAAAGTTAACTCAAGCAACTTTACTCCCAAGTTGCCTCGCAATTTGCTAACATTAGCGCTAACCATCAGTTCGTTTAAAAGTCCTTTTGATTACGACTGCCGAAACTCCAGATTTTTCTGCATGTTTTTTGAATATCGTAGTCCCTATCAGAATACATTTTTAGAATGTGATTGTTTTATTTTTATTTTTTTATGAGAAACTAATGGTACGTCAGTAGCTAGTGTGAGAGAGCAATCACGTCAACTCAGGGAATAGCTGTGATTTTGTTGTTTATTTTCAGCTTCACGGCTGTATATTGTTAGCTTTTGATGCATACTGTTTCGAAAAAAGATCGATTTTTGTCCAATTCCCTTTTGTTACGGGTTTACGTCATTTAGCATTACGCTGCCAGGGCGCTGCCTTGGTTTCTAACAGAAATCGGAAGAATGAGCACACGTCTTTATTTCTTTTTGTCTTAGAAGTAATTTACGTACATCACCATCGTAATTACTACACTGCCTTGAATTATTATTCATTACGTCTCATCAATGACCTTGTAACTCCAACCTGGTAGGACAAAGATAGAAGAGCTGTCACTATTATTATTATTATTATTCATTTTTGGATCGATTAGGCTGTTGATAATTAGTTAAAATTTCTAGGCAATGTACAGGTAAAAATCGATTTAATAAAATCATGATCATAAGGCTAGCCATGGCAGTTTAAAATGGATCCCCACGCCTGTCATTAACAAATTACATAATATTTTAAATGTGCTCATCACGATTTTATTAATTTCAACTTTCCTTCTGACCGTTGATAATTTTTTTGTCACATAAGTTATATTTTGCCTGAAAAGTTGTGCTTTACAACCTAATTTGTGTTGTACAAGAGCGATCTTTAATAAGATAGTTTAGAATGTAATTGCAATTGAAATTATATTAAAACTTTGACTTATTCTTTGCACATTTGTATTCACCTATATAACATTTCAAGTATATTTTACTATAGTGTCATTAAAATATATAGTTTGAATAGAATACAATTTTTGTTCACTTGGGTTACTTGCCCTTGCCCACTGGGGTAGGTTAAACCGACAGGCAGCTAGGATATCTCATAATTTTTTTTACCAGCATTTTTCCTTTGCTGTTGTAGAAAGCATATGTAGCAGGTTCCCCATGTAGGAGAAGGCCTGCCGCAATAAGAAATTTTAGTGGGTTTTATATTGTCTTTAGGGGGCCCGGCGGCTGAGTGGTTAGCGCGTCGGCCTCAGTTCAAATCCAGGTCTGTCCACCTGTTTGGAGTTTGCATGTTCTCCCCGGCCTACGTGGGTTTCCTCCCACATTCCAAAGACATGTATGGTAGGCTGATTGGACATTCTAAATTGCCTCCAAGTATGAGTGTGAGCGTGAATGGTTGTTTGTCTCCTTGTGCCCTGTGATTGGCTGGCCACCAATTCAGGGTGTCCCCTGCCTTGTGCCCAAAGGCAGCGGGGATAGGCTCCGGCACCTAGTGAGGATAGCAAGAACAACGCTAGTTCCAGACCAACGCTCAGGAGAAAGAGGAAACATGTTTTTAAGCATGTTAGCAATAGAGGCTAACACGGAGCATGAGCGCAAAAGGACAATAATATGGCCAAAATGAGCGATTATGAGATGCATGACAACACAGATCCGAACCACTAAAAGATCCAAGTGAATTCTCCCTGGCTTTTTCGTTTTTTTAAATGCCTTGTAAATGTGGAAAGAGGAGTCTTATTGAAAATGTCCTTAACCCACTGTCCTCATTCAGGACAGCCTGTAATGTTTTTGTACTTGATATCAAGATGTTTCCCCATACTATGTAAATGAAAACGTTGCAAAAATCAAAAACGTTTTATCATGGGTAAGTTTATCCCAACTTTTTATTTTTTTATTTTATATTTTGTAAATGGCCATATGTAAGGTAAATTTACGCTGTTTTTGAGGCTGAAAATAGTCTGCTTGCCAAAGGTGATGATATCTTCAGTTGATTATTTTATTTATTTCATATTGCACAGCAACTTTTGGTTTGAAGGCAAATTTATAAAAACAAAGATGCCTATCAATATTCCTGCAAATTTTACGCTTTACTTTTCATAGTATAAGAAGTTTTATTTTTATTGCACACCAGAACAACAAAAATACAATCTTACAATTTACACAAAAAATATTCATTAACATGAATATGTTCATTAATATGTGCCCTGCGTTATTTAATCAATCAACCTCAATTTTTCATAATTGAATAAGGAGCAAATTTATTTTTTCATAGAAGTTTGAAATTTCAAATTTGAAAGAAAAAAAAGATGCGATAGTCTCATCTCATTTTCTGAACTGCTTTATCCTTACTAGAGTCGCGGGGTGCTGGAGCCAATCCCAGCTGTGTCTGGGTCAGAGGTGGGGGACACCCTGAATCGGTGGCCAGCCAATTGTAGGGCACAAGGAGACGGACAACCATGCACACTCACACCCATACTTAGGGGCAATTTAGAGTGTACAATCAGCCTACTATGCATATTTTTGGAATGTGGGAGGAAAACGGAGTACCCGGGGAAAACCCAGAGAACATGGAAACCCCACAGAGGTGGATGTGACCTGGATTTGAACCCAAGACCCCAGAGCTGTGAGGCCGAGGCGCTAACCACTCGCGTCGCGTCATGTGTGTGTACGTATATACATTTTGGTTAGTTCACTCTTTAAATAATGGTGAACTCAACACAGTTTACCTCAATCTCAATGTCTGGCAGGCACCATCAGTTAAGCAAGGAATGGTTGGGAGTGAGATGAATGGTTAATGTCGTTTGGAACTGTAACGTGCTTTTGATTTATTATCGGTATTTTAGTTGCATGACAAATATTTTCCTGTAGAATAGTGTCTGTTAATTCATTGACTGCCATTGATGTTTGTAGACCTCAAATTCATTTTTCCTGGATTGGACGAATGGTCGTATGCCCCCATTGTCAAAATTAATTGAATGGTAGTCAAACATGAGCCTTCAAAGTGAATCCTTCCAGTTTAAATGTTAGTTCATTGGCAGGCAATGCATGAAGAAAGACCCTCATTTGTTTATGAGAAAGTTGCAATAATATACGGTTGCTGTATTTACGGAAACATTGCAGTGAAACATGATCATAGTCTGTGAGGAACACAAGTGTCATCAATCTCTTTAAAAGTCGTATCCTATACTATCACAGATTGACTTCCTGACAACTGTATTGATAGTTGCTGTATCCCCATATTGTGAGGTAATTATTACTATCACCTATTAGTTATTTTTTGTAAACATATTGACCCATTCTGATCCAAATGAGCTCTGCAAAAGAAGGACTTCAGGAAAGGGGCCCTGGTTGTGTTCTGTATTGAAGGATGTTCCGGTGTGTGTGCTCTTGCGCATGCGTGTATTTGGAGTGGGGGGTTGCGATGGACAAGACAGACCCTCTTCTCTTCCTCCTGTCTGCAGTGAGTGAATAGGTGATTATTGCAGCAGATGTGTAATTAGGCCTTCCTCGTATTCATGGCGATGCAGACTGATGAGGGAAAGTTGGTCGAATGGCAGGGGCATGCTCCACAGGAATCACATTTCATTGGCATTAAGTGAATTTGTGGGATGTGCCAGGTTGTTTTCTTATTCCATAAGCACTCAGTCATTTTCATTTCCTCTCCAGCTGTCCTTCCATGACTAGGGACAGAAGGTACTATTACAATGAAACGTTTAAGAGGTGTATACCTAAAATTCTATCACACTCTTTCCGACTGCACTGTTAGCACCCTCACTGGGTGACAGAGCATGCTGATACATGCAGAATATACACTTATGATATTACTCAATAGGATATTTCCACAACCGCCTCTAGGAAGTTAAGTAACAAGAGAGTCTGTTCAGAAAACACACTTTTGAGTGCATTATTGAGCCAAATCTTTTCAAGAACTATTATATTTACATGCTACAGTTTATCACAGATTTAACTTTTAACTTTTGTTTTAAGACATTGCTTATTATGCCGTACTTTCTGGAGCTGTCTAGGCTTGACATTAACGACTGCTCGAATGCCCGGGGCAGCTAATTACGTTTTGACAGCCTCCCGAAAGGGCAGGTGATCTTTTGATTATGTGATGTAAAATAAATTAGGAAAATCAGAATCGCTTCATCTGTTTTGTTTCCTGCCATGGGTGTGGCCATTTTTTGACACATTTTCGTCTTCTGCACAGATGTGCGCATGTGAATTTTTTCCATTGCTCGTGTAAACAAGTTGTCTACATTTTTTAAGGGCGTCGCCATTTTGCAACGAATATTGGTTGTTTTGTTTACACGTGCAGGTGCGCATCACTCATGTTCCGTTTGAGATTTTCTTTGCTCATTGTCTTTGTACCGGCACTCATAAAATATTTCACCACATCTATGTTTGGTTTTACGTTATAAATTAGGGCAGGTAAGATAGATGGGTTACCGCCCTATGGGCAGGTGGCTTAAAAAGTTAATGTAGAACCCTGGCTGTGTGACGCGTAGGGTGGTGGGCTGGGGGTTGCATACGGGAATACCTATTTTGTACTTGGATAGATTCACAATTATGTAAATCTGTCGTTCTGTAACCACCAACTCATCAAATATATCAAACATTACAGTAAAACACAAACTCAATTTTTTCATTCAGAATTTGTTTTCACTTGTTCTGTAATGACTTGTAGTAGGAATGTCACGATCACATATTTTTGCTTGTGTCTCCGAGTCACCTGATTTTGAGAATCTGCCAATCCCGAGTCCTGATCCGATACCTAGGATGTGTTAAGTTGGAGACATTGCAACATTATAATCAAATCAACGGGTTTCAAATATGCAGAAAACGGGTGATTTCAAATATGCAGAAAAAAAGATCCTTTTTTTTCAGTTACGCAGCACCAAGATTAGGTTGCTAACAAATTGTTTAAATAATGTATTTTACATAAATAAACTTATTTAGTGAATTAGCTTCCAATGCAATGAATTTAGCTATTTCAATTGTGTCCGGAAATATACATTTTTTTTAAGTGCTAGGTTTTTTTTCCATTAGTATCAATATAAATATGGAAGTATTATAAACTATGCTTTATATCTATGAATTTTTGCATGCTTTGAGTTACACCCTAAAAATGTGATTTTGTGCTAAAGTAGTCTTGATGCTTCATTGCAGCATGTATTTGCGTCCTGGCTCTAACTCAGTCATATTTTGCACATCCTAGGTAATGGCATGGTCGCAAGTGCACGCACTTTGTGTGTGGAGATGGTTTTAACAAACGTTGTTCTGGAGGACTCAGGAACTCTGCCCTGGCCTGAAGAAGCCTCATAAACTCATATCCAGTACAAAACATTTCAGTCAAGGAGACTCCTACTTTCTGTGAAAGGACAAGCTTCTGTTACTTATATACATAAAACAAACCTACTTTCCTTGTGAAAGTTTAATTTTTTTTAAAGTTGGTGTCACATCTTGCCCTCCACAATGCCAAGCTCCACAATTCGTCGCCAAATGAAGAACATGGTGAACAACTACTCTGATGCTGAAAAGAAAGTTAGAGAGGCTACCTCCAATGACCCCTGGGGTCCTTCCTCTTCACTCATGTCTGAAATTGCCGACTTAACTTATAATGTGGTGGCCTTCAGTGAGATCATGAGTATGATCTGGAGACGTCTCAATGACCATGGCAAAAACTGGCGCCATGTGTACAAAGCTCTCACCCTGCTTGACTACCTGATCAAGACCGGCTCTGAGCGAGTGGCTTTGCAATGCAAAGAAAACATCTTTGCCATCCAGACTCTGAAAGACTTCCAGTACATCGACAGAGATGGTAAGGACCAGGGCATCAATGTAAGGGAGAAGAGTAAGCAGCTTGTGGTCCTTCTAAAAGATGAAGATCGCCTTAAAGGAGAGCGGTAAGTCATTATTTAACAAGGTAAAACACAAGTATAGCAGCTTGATTTCGAAATCATTTCCACAAACTTTGCTGTCTCTACCTAGATTTATTTGGTCGAATTCGTTTGATCAGGGACATTAATGAGAGATAAGCAATAATAATCTCCAAAATAAGAATTGGATCATAAATATTTCCACGTTAGATGTTATCTTGCACTAAGAATCATATATGGGTGAAAGTAACTCCTCTGTGTTAAAGCAGCCGGGACATTTTATAATGTGGCATCCACAAGAAGGCACTCTCACTGAAGTTCTCTGCCTGAATAGTTGGCATAGAACTGAGAGTATTTATTCAAACTAAAATTTAAAGTAATGTTGTGAGATTAAGGTTCCCTCAGCTGTTTATATCCTTGAAATAGATGTTTTGTGTTGGTTGGTTTGGCAGATGGAATGTCACTAAATTGGATAGGTTGACGAAACTGCTCTAAACATTTTTAACATGCTAATTTCTCAGTAAAGAGCAATTGATGAGTTATTTCTTGAGTCATTTTTCAGTCTCGTACATTTGAATAAAAAAGGTGTTTTTATTCCACATTTGTGTATTTGGCAATACTTTACATGTAGTAACTCATCCACACGGACTTGCACTTTGCAACTTGAAGGTGAGTGATTGAGTACTGCTAAGGACAAAAGAAATTCCAAGTACAGTAATTAATTTCCTTGACATACGAGTGTCCCAACGTATGAGAAATTTGAGATACGAGGAAAATTCTAAGCAAATTTTTGCCCTGAGATACGAGATGGAAAAAATGAAAAAATACCTCGACTAATAGTCCGGAAAATATAATTGGCTGTGACCAATATGTACTAAACCACTGAAAGTAAATTGTGTTTACATGGAGGAGCCAAACATGAGCCATCCTCAAAACCTATAAAAAAGGTACTAGTGGATTAATTTGTTGCTCGTCTGTTGACATTTATAATGACTGGCTGAGGGAAATATGCAAATTTCCAGCTATTGATGAAATTGGGCTGGATGAATGAATCATTGAATAAGGGCACGTTTATCATGAAGCGGTTTCATTGACTCTATGCGCTGACTACTTGTCTATACGTTTTATGTAGAGGTGACACGTAACATGTTTTAAGACTGCTGCTGTGCTATGTTTTGTCCTTTAAGGTCTCAGGCTTTGAAAACTAAAGAGCGTATGGCCCAAGTGTCAACAGGGAGCAGTCAGATGGGCTTTGGTAGAGGCTCTTCCCAGCCCAACCTCTCCACTTCCTACAGCGAAGAGTATGGGAGGTCAGAGGGCTCGCCTGCCTCATACCACGGCTGTGAGTACTTTTTTTTTTTTTGCCAACTACCAAATTAGTCTGAATATAAGACGACCCCCCTAAAGACTTTTAGAACACCAAATTCAATTTTTACACAGAAAATAATTTTAGTACATCTGAAACAAATGGTTAAAATCATATAATCGAAAGAAAAAGCATGTTATTTTTCCTCATTCATATCATGCAAACACTATCAGATCTTATCTAAACATTTAAATATTTAAACTAATGTGAAATCACATTTGTAAATGAATGGCTTCTGGTTTTTGAAATGTAAATTAAACAATCTACTGTGATAAAACAAAAAAATTGCAATAACTGCATCAACTCGAGTTCTACACCTAAAGGACCTAATCTAGACTACTTTTGTATCTTGTACTTTCACAAACTCCATGGGCCGCTAATCACTTTAGGCACTTTTTCTATCTGACTACTTATTTATGTTGACTACTTATCTATGTTGACTACTTGCCTATGTGTGCAAAGAGCAGCCGTATTAACCCACTGTCCTCAATTGAGGACAGCCTGTAATATTTTTCTTACTTGATATGAAGGTGTTTCCCAATTCTACGTAAATGTTCTGAAAACGTTGCAAATATGTTAAACATGTTATCTTGGGTCAAAATGGGTTAAGTTCATCCAATTTTATTTATATTTTATAGTTGCCTTATCTTTATTGCACAATAGAACTACAAAAATACTTTAAAGTCATCATATATATTCTCTTTTCTTATAAAGTAAGGTAACATAGTTGATTTCATAATTGAATGAGGAAAGTAATTTATTTATTCTCATAAGTTTGAAGTTTCAAATGTGAAAGAAAAAAGATGTTCGTTATCATGATAATTCTCAATATTGACTGATAATTGTTTTTATCGTGATAATTTTTGTCATATCGCCCAGGTCTACAATTAAAGTGTTCGGCTTCCGCCGATTTTTTTCATTTTTTTAAAGAAAAAAAAATATTGGCAATCGGTCCAAATCCCATAATGGTTGACCTCCAATCCTACCATTTAGAACTTGTTTTGCAATTTTAGTCATTATAATGTAACTGTGATGTAACCACTGTTCCCTCTAAGCTGCGCGCGTGCGCAATTGCGCACTACTCTCGTCTTCTCTGCGCAGCAGAAATCCTATGGCGCGCAGTAAAAAAAAAAAAACGGATTTTTTTTTTTTTTTTTTTTTTTTTTTTTTTTTTTTTTTTTTTTTTTTTTTTTTTTTTTTTTTTTTTTTACCCCTTTCTTCATGATGGGCTCGGTTCTAATGTCCAAAGAGCTCCAGTATTTGTATTTAATCATTAAACGCTGTTTTCGGCTGGATTTGACCGAATTTGAGAGCATTTTGAGCTGTTTGGCGAATGGACGTATATAGACGTTTTTTTGCCTCCATCGCGATATCATCACGACATTTTACCAAGGAATTCACTTCCCTGGGCTCGGTTCTAATGTCCAAAGAGCTCCAGTATTTGTATTTAATCATTAAATGCTGTTTTAGGATGGATTTGACCCGATTGCTGTCATTTTACGGCTCGGTTCTGCTACATCTGCCCGCCCAAGAGTGCTTATTCCCGGGCTGCCATTGATGGTAGACTAACATTGATTTTTACTATAATTTGGACAACACCGGCGGCGGGCCGGATTAAAAATCCTAACGGGCCGTATATGGCCCGCGGGCCGAGGTTGAAAAACTTGTACACACACGATCCGGGGGCGGGGCGAGCGCGCGAATCCCGTTTCGGCGAAACCTCCGTTCGGCCGAATGAACGTTCGGCGGAACGTCCATTCGGCGTCCTGCCCGTCTGTCAAACGTCCGTCGGCGAAACGTCTTTAGGCGAATCATCCGAGTACCGATGATGTCGCTCACACTGGTACTCAGTGCGCTCAGGGAGGTTGACTTTCTGCTCAGACCAACGAAAAATTAGAGGGAACATTGGATGTAACTAAATATTGTCTTTGTTAGAAAAGTGTAACATAAAAACCACCGCTGAATATACACATACCAAAAATAAAAGGTTTTGCTTCTAACCAAGATCAAACACTTTTCCCTCAAATTTTTAACAAACAATGCATACAATCTGAAGTACTCCAGGTACAGGTACAAACCAAAATCCAATATCATAAAAATGACTTCCAAAAGTATTGAAGACACAACTAAACATTAATAGCATATTCTATGTTACTCAAGTATGATTTCTATTGTTTTTGTATCTGATTGTCCATCAGCTACATCTCCCAATGCTGGATCAGAATTGGAACAAGCCAGACCTCAGACCAGTGGGGAGGAGGAGCTACAGTTGCAACTGGCTCTGGCCATGAGCAGAGAGGCAGCAGAGCAGGTACAGTAAACATGTGTGCTACGTGGCAGATAATGAATCAACATGAGCACACGTGGGTACTTACTTGAATGTAATAAATCAAACTTGCATTTAATATCAGATGAAAATGTCTGAAAGCAAATCGTTTCTGATTTATGGACAATTAAAATGACAGGAACGGGTGAAATTCAATGTAAATTGCTCAGGGGCAGTTTGTCCTAACTAGTACCCCTATATACAGGAGGATCGCATACGCCGCGGGGATGATTTAAGACTACAGATGGCCTTGGAGGAGAGTAAGAAACGTGGTGCCGACTCTGGCAAACTGGCACGAAAGAAAAAAGAGGTAAATTGCCATCTAAAGCTGAACTTGAAGTGACTCATCAGTATTATCCTAATTTAGTCTTCTCATGGTTATTTTTCCTGACTTTATCCCCTCCCCCTGAAGCAGTAATGAATCTAGCAAAAGATGACCTTGTTCGCCCAACAATTTGTTTTTCAGTAGATGGCTGAGTTAAGAAGGCCAGTGTGACTGACTACTCATTGGATTAATTAAAAGATGATTGGTCAAAAAATGGCCTTTACGTTTTAGGCAAAATGCAGTTCAGAAAAACATTTTCAAAATTCATCTCTTGTCACTCTTTACAAATTAACATTCTGTCTTATTTTCAGCCGCAGTCGTCTCTGATGGATTTGATGGATACCCCAGAACAGGGTGCAAGCGCTGACCCCTGGGTTTCAGCAGGACAGTCGAAAGGTGACCCATGGAAAGCTTATGGTACGTATGCATTTTCATAAGACTGACATACTATCTGTTGGGGATATGGCAATATATTGATATATTCAAATATCACAATACTTGTGGCTTATCGAGGCACCACCCGGGGGACACCATGAATCGGTGGCTAGGCAATTGCAGGGCACGAGGAGACGGACGACCATTTGCGCTCACACTCATACCTAGGGGCAATTTAGAGTGTTCAACCACACTGCTATGCATGTTTTTGGGATGTAGGAGGAAACCGGAGTACCTGGAGAAAACTCACACAAACCCCGGGGAGAACATGCAAACTCCCCACCTTGGATCGAACCCTCGAGCTCAGGAATGTTGGGCTGACGCGCTAACCATTCAGCCTTATACCATTCGATCACAATAAATTTCATGAGCAATTGTGTATCCTGTATGATTTTCAAAATCTTCCGATAAAACAAAAGATCCCCTGACAGAAATGTTGTTTGACAACCCTCAACCTTAAAGGTGTTTGTGTTACTGCATATGTGACTAATGTGAGTGTGACAATATCGTACGCCTCACATGTAACTCTAAATACTGTTCTTTGACTCTTTGTCAGCTTGGAATGCTGCTTTGCAGGCCGAGTGACAAAGAGCAAAGTTCTGCACGACGTCGCCATGGCATATTTGACCTTTGGCAAAAGCCCCTAGACCACAGGTGTCAAAGTGGCGGCCCGGGGGCCAAATCTGGCCCACCACATCATTTTGTGTGGCCCGGGAAAGTAAATCATCAGTGGCGACTTTCTGTTTTACGATAAAATTAAAATGATAGATATAGATGTATATTAAATTTCCTGTTTTTCCCCTTTTAAATCAATAATTGAAATTTTTAAATCATTTTTTCTTTGTGTTTTTAGTTCAAAAATCATTTTGTAAAATCTAAAAATATATGAAAATATTTTCTGTTTTCCAGTTTAATATCTAAAATGGTCCGGCCCACATGAAATCGAGTTAACGTTAACGCGGCCTGCGAACCAAACCGAGTCTGACACCTTTGCCCTAGACCAGAGGTCTCCAAACCGGTCCTGGAGGGCCGCTGTGGGTGCAGGTTTTTGTTCCAACCGATCCAACCCAAACAGTTTAACCAATGAGGTTTCTGCTGAAAAAAAGAAGCACCTGACTGTAATCCACTGATTGCACTTCTAGGATACCAGATTGGTGGAAAGGTTTCCTCTTACCGGTTGGAAGGAAAACCTGCACCCACTGCGGCCCTTTCTGGAATCGTTTGGGGACCACTGCCCTAGACCATATACTAGTGATCAACCGATATGGGTTTTTCAGGACCGATACCGATTATTAGTAGTTAGAGGAGGCCATTAATTGATATTTGGAGCCAATAAACATTTGCAGTAAAAGTAAAAAGATTCTTACAATTTCTGTTAATGTATGTTATTGAATGTACAATTCAACTTTGTTTGTGTATGGTGGCAACGCAAAAGAGGTTAAGGGGTTAAATTTGCGTTGGTGCTGGTGTGTCTCTCTGTGTGTTTATTACCAATAACGTCCGCCGCTAATTGAAGCATAGGAGAGAGAGAGAGAGAAGAGAAGCGTGGCTGCATCTGAGCCCAAATAACCCATTTTTAAATCGGTCGGATTGAAAAAAATAAATATTTTTTTTTTTTAAACGTTATCGATATACGTTAAATATTCAAATATTGGCCCGACTGATTATCGGTTGATCACTCCACTATACTAATGATATCATAGTAAGATATATTTGTTAACGGCAGCTAACTTTGATATCCAATTTTATTAATGGTCCTGCCTCTACTAAATCAAGTTAGGCAGGAAAGCTTACTAGTGTTAGCTTAATCTTATCTTAAGGAAGCGCGCGTGCTTGTTTTTTATTTTGGAGATATCTATCTGGGACGCCGTACCCACACATTACGCCATTGAAATCCGGTAGGTTTTTTTTGCTTAGGAAAGGGAAATAACTGCATTCGTACTGATTAACTCATGATGTGCCTCGTTTATTTAAGTATTACAAAGGCCCATTGTTTCATCATTTTGGAATTCCGCAGCTTATGGATTCTTTTCTTCTGCCATACTCTTTTATGGCAGTTGGTGAGCTCAAAATGGACAAATTAATCAATTAGACCATGGGGTATCTGAGAGTTTGATGTATCATGCTCGCTTTATGTTATGAAGATGTAAAATTGGTCTGTAGCCGTTTGGGGAATGCGGTTTGCGAAAGGTCAATTCATTAAGGGCCCTGTTTGTGCTCAATGGACTGTGAAAATCACCAAGAATGATTGGATGGGAATCTCTACTGAAACATTTACCCAAGACCTCACACAACAACTAAAGATTGCTGTTGGTTCACTGATACCATATGTTAAAAGTTGGGGCAGTTGGTTTACACAAATGTGTGAGCCTATACTGTAATGCAGTGTTTTCCAACCTTTTTTGAGCTGCGGCACACTTTTTGCATTGAAAAAATCTCAAGGGACGCCACCATCTGAACATCTTTTAATTTAAAACTATGTTGCCTATATTAACAATAGTCATTCTCATCAAAGTTTTATCAGCAGGAATCACAAAAACCTCAAAAATTATTCCAACTGACCTAATGTCACCAAAATTTGATGTCTGTGGACTCTGAACAACTTCCGGTTCGAGTGATGCAAAAATAAGTAATGTAATGTTTTTAATCGCACATTTTTATGACTTGTCTCCAAATATTACTTAAATCTCCTAATATTACGCAAAAAAATTGTACTCAAAGACTTAACGTCGCCAAAACCAAACAACTTCTGGTTCATGTTAGAGAACAATAAGCAACAAAATGACTGTTTCACATTTTGCATCTAGTAATAGTATAATCTATAATTTAATGTTCATCGTGTTTTGATTTTAACCTTGTAATAGTTCAATTTTAATCTCGTTATTTTCACTATTTTTTCTCTTTGAATATTACATTGTGTGACTTCCTGGAGTTTCCCAACCACACTGGTGTGCCACGGCACAGTGGTTGGGAAACACTGCTGTAATGAATGGAAAAATATTTTGATGTCGTGACCAATGTTCCCTCTAAGATGCGCGCGTGCGCAATTGCGCACTACTCTCGTCTTCTCTGCGCACAGCAAATCATATGGAGCGCACAAAATAAAATCCCCCCTTTTTAAAAAAATCGTTTTATTTATTTTTATTCTGTTTTATTTTTTTAGCTATGAGGCCGACGCGCGAACCACTCACCCGCCGGGCCGCCCATTCATAGATATTAATCATTACATTTTATTATTACTAAATCATTTATGTGTAGTAGACATTGACCTGCTTATGGCAGGTGTGATACTGGTGTGTGCCCATAGCGAGCAATGATGATGTTGCTCACACCGGTCGGTACTCAGTGTGCTCAGGGAGGTTGTCTTTCTGCCCAGACAAACAAAAAATTAGAGGGAACATTGGTCGTGACACAATGTTGTTCATGTGATGCCTGTCGCCATAACCTGCATGAACACCTCATTTGAAATTTCCTGTTTCATTACTGTCCCCTTTTGTACCTCATTTCCCTGTTAGCCTCCATGATTACCCAATTTCTACTTGCGCGCACAGTAAGACTAATTCTGTCTTCCAAGGTTCTGCTCCTAAGACAGCAACCTCAGCAGACCCTTGGGGGGCTCCAACCTCAGTTACACCTATGAAGAGCAGTGATCCCTGGGCACCAAACCCCACTCCCGCATCTGATCCCTGGGTGTCAACAGCTACTCGCCCTAAAGCTCCTAATACAGGTAACCCATAGAGATGAGAAGACAATAATTAAAAAAAGTTGTTAATGACCAAGTAATTATGTAGTATAAATAATATATCCTGGAGACGTGAATGTTATTCGGCTGTGACATTGGAATTTTTGTATGTCTTAATTTTTTTTAATGCACACATTTAGTCTCTTATCATCTTTTGTCCATTTGATCATGATTGCTTTATATTATATGTAAATGTTGTCCCCACCCAGGTAGCTTTGACCTGTTCAGTGAATCCAATGGTACGTCCAAAGAGGACTTCTCAGCGTTTGACAACCTGCGCACCTCCTCCTCTGTCGCTGCTGGTACTCACCCTGTCCCTGTCTTCCTATTGACACCGTCTTGTGTTCTCTGTTCCTCTGTGCTCTCAGATTTCCAATATCTCTGTTGGGCACAGACTTGTCCCGTCTTTGTATGGCTATACTACCAGAGTGAAGCAATTAGCCATGGCCAAGATTGGATTCTATGGGGAAAAATGTCTCCCATAACAATTTGAAAAAATATGGCATTTGCTTCGTCTTGGTATTATTTTCCACTTTGGTGGTAATAATCAACCTGAGCTTTGTTTTTGTAAAACCATTTTTGAGATTTTCAATTTAAAACATGATCAAAACCTCAATTCATAAGTCAAGGGTTTTCAAAATTCCGCTTCACCCAGGTCCTGGTGGTTTCCTTTCCTGTGGTTGCATTCTGTGGCGAGAGTGGCACTTTATTTGCTTTAGCGCAAGGCAAACATGTCTCAAACCATAAAGGGGGAATAAAGGCTTTTAATTTGGATTGATTTCACAAAAAGTAAAGCCTCAATGGAATGTGTTGAAGACCTGATGAAAGCAGAAGGGTTCTTTGTGTGAACACCAAATTTTGAAGGATTCCAGACAGTCAGTGCACTCTTATCACTGTCATTTGTGCGTTGCTATTCTGAGAGTAGTTTGTCACAATGACACGCATAGCAAATGGCCCGCTCTTTTTTGTGTCCTAATTGATTTATTCTTCTTAATAAATTGTTAGCAGAAAGGCAGTTTGCCTCTGATGTACAACTTTGGTAATAGTAGCCTCTTGTGACAACATGCACTGTTCTGTATGAAACATATGCTAGCTGATATAGTTTGGCAAAATACATACGCTTATTTTTTTTTCTTTTGGTTTTGCTTCAAAAATGTGCTATCGGTATTGTGATAACAGTGGAACACAATTTGTTTGGAGTGACCTTTGTGAAATTGTTTCAATTCCTTAATCCTCCAGATATTGCCTGCGTATTCTTGCCAGGCAATGTTGTACATTCGGATGTAACTAGGTCCTGGTGCACCACCATAGGGTCTGACAATGGGTTCAAGGATTTTATTTTGATACCTTATGAGAGTCAGAGCACCATTTGCTAGGCAGTAGAAGTGCGTCCCTCTAGGGATATGCCTCCCTAGAACATCACTGACCCACCACCAAACCAAGTTGAATGACTTTGCAGGGAGTATACCGTTCTCCTTGTCTTCCCCAGAATCTTTCCCGTCTATCATGGTACACGGTCGATTGGTCGCCGGTCTTTTGGTCGCACGGAAGGTTATTGATAATTACCATTTAAATCGTTGCTCAAATTCCCTAAATACAAACTGCGAATTACTATTTAGTCATACTTAATGCCCTAGTAATTATTAGGCTAAAGAAAAGCTCAAAATTTCCCGGACTTTTATTGTTTTTTGTTGGAGAACTTGTTAAGACCCTGACTGACGTACCTTCTTAAAGGGACAACTCATGTACATACAAACTCTTATACACTCACACGTCGGCTCACTGAAACTGCTCATGGCCATTGTTGGCTTTTATTGATGCGTAGACCGTGTTGTTTTACCTTGTTTTGTCGTCGGTCTTTTGGTCGCCTGTTGTCGCGGTCGGGGCGACCAAAAGACCGCGACCGAAAGACCGGCGACCAAAAGACGGCGATCAAAAGACCGGCGACCAATCGACCGCACACGTCTATCACAGGTGTTCAGGGTGAGCCTGCTTTTATCTGGGAAAAGTAGAGTGCCAGTGGTCGACTTGCCAATTCTGATGTTCTTAAGCAATTGCCAGCTGAGCTCCACAGTGTTGGGCAGTCAGCACTGGGCCCACTACTGGACTTCGGACCCTCTGGCCACCTTCATAAAGTCCCTTCCTGATTGTTTGAGTAGATACATTCACACCAGTGGCCCTCTGGAGGGCATTCTATAGGGCACGAGCAGTGCTCAGCTTGTTCCGCCTTGCACAAAGGAGCAAGTATTGGTCCTGCTGACGAGTCGAGGACCCTCTACAGCCGTGCCCAGCTCTCTGAGAATAACCACCAGTCTCTTGAAATATCCTCCATGTTCTGGAGATTGTGCCAGGAGACACATTAAACCTACATGCTTTGGCACATTTGGATGTGCAATCCTATAGAAGTTTGACAACCTGGGCAATTGCGTCATCCTGCCAGTCAAGATGAGTTAAGCGAAAACCAGCACGAGTCGTAAACCAGCCAAAAAAAGAATAAGAGGAAGAAACTTGAAATGACCTCCTTATTTAAAACCAGTCCTGCTTGGAGGGTTTTCAAATTGTTGCCGCCTGTTGTGAACTCCATGAACACCAATGCAACTGAAAGGGATTATCGATGCCTTCAGCTGCTTAATCAATCTGAAAATTACGAGACAGTTTTAACTGATTTCATGACAGGCCTAACAAAACACGGGGTCCTTTTAATTTTTGTGAGCAGTATTTATTGGATAAGTATTATTACCATACTGTATTGTGTCTTATTTTCATTTTACTTATAACATCCCATCTTCATTAAAAGTGGGGTTTCTACTTGCAGGTGATGCTGGGATAACATCCTCTGTTCCCTCCCAAGTCAGTCTTGCTAGCAGCAGCAGTTTGGACCTCTTTGATCCTCTTCCAACATCCATCTCTGCTTCTTCAAATCCAACCAGGAAGACTCCAGAGTCTTTCCTTGGCCCCAATGCTGCTTTGGTCAACCTGGATTCTTTGGTGACCAAACCTGCTCAACCTGCACCAGCATTCAATCCATTCTTGGCTTCAGCAGGTTAGTAAAATGATAATGTGAAAAGTTCACACTTTAAATAAGAATGATGCAGAAAAAGCCAGTTAAGTTTATTTACAAACCACTTTTAAAGCTCACCTTAAGATTATTGCAGCATTTCATTGTGTTCACTTCATTTGAATTTAAGGTTGGGACTAATTTTACCTCCGTCTGTGAAATCCAATGTCATGATAACTGTATTGTATTAATAGATATAATAGTGTTATGCGGTACGGAAAAATGAATAAATTATGAAAGACTCGTGGCCAAGAATGGAGAATTAATATCTATTGTCATCATACGCCTTTTCTTCGCACTACCCTGCATTGCACCTGCTTGCTCTGGACCCATTGTTTTCCCCTTAATTTTTCACTGACTAACGAAAAAAAAACGTGGAGAAAAATGCACCGCTCCGCCCAGTACTAGTAAATATCTATACACGAGGGAGATGGGCGAGAAAGACAGTGCGCTCTTATCATAAGCAGCCTCTCGCGTTTCGGCCACCTGGCTGTCTCGTATCCTCGTATCTCAAAGCAAATATTTGCACGGAACTTTATTCGTATCTCAAATTTATCGTATGTTGGGGCACTCGCATGTCAAGGTATTACTGTACATACTAATTTAAGGTCTCCCTGAATGTCTAAGGAGACACGAAATATGACCAAGTGAAGCCAGATTAATTATACTTTATAATTAACTTTAGTATGGCATTCGTTACCGTGATCGGAAATCGATTATAAAATAAAGATAAATCACACACTGATTGCCAGATTAAATGATACCTTCTCATAATTAACCTTAGCATCATTAGACCATCATTAAAATAGAAAATTTACATACTGATTGCAATTTGTCCTAAGTATATTAGATTCCAGAGAGTTGACAAACACAAAATACAGTGGTACCTCTACGTACAAATGCATCTACATTACGAAACGCTTAGATGTGAAGGAACTTATAACTATGCCTTTTCTTGCTACTGTCACCATGAAATTTCCCGAATACGGGATGAATAAAGTTATCCAATCCAATCCAATCCAAACCCATTGTTCCAAGATACAAAAACAATCCAAGTTATGAAGCGTCAAATGAAATCAAACTTTATATCATAGACTGATTTTAGTTTATTTTGTTTTTATTTAGGTGGCGCTGCCTCAGCATCCACCGCCCATGCCAATCCCTTCCAAACGGTCCAGCCTGCTCCACCAACACTCAACCAGATGCGAGTCAGCCCCATGCCTTCGGGATTCGCTGGGGGCATGGGTGATCCCATGGCCATATCCTCTTTGCCCACCCAACCTGTCACAATGGTCCCTTTGGCAGGCATGGCTCCTGCAGGACGGCCGATGCCTGGAATTGGGGTCGGTGCTATGCCCCAGCCAATGATGAGCATGCCCCCTCAAGCCGGGGGGGGCCCTCCTGGTGCCACAAACCCATTCCTTTTGTGAAAGGCTGACTGTGGGACAACTTGGACCCACTTTTTATTCCCCCAAACTCTACGTGGCTTCATCAAGAAGTCATCCCATGTATTCATTTTCTAACCAACCTCTAGCAATGTGGCTTCCTTTTAACATTACCACACTTTTCCCGTCTTTCCTCTCTCGATGATATGAACTGCCTAGTCCTACAATGTGTTCCATTTTGATCCGACGCTAATGTAGATCACTGTCCATTTGGCATCACTTACAGAGTAGCAAGGGTGTTTACAGTTTTTTTGCTCCACAAAGGCAGGTCAGGACATTCGACTTGTCTCTCACCTGCATTCCATCCTTTAGAAATGCCCCTTCTGTGGAGTGACAAGCCTGACTACTAATGCCAGGATCCTATCTGGTCACTAGAGCTAATCTTTTATAAGCCCTGTCAGCTGAAGTGTGTGTGCTTTTGAGAGAGAGGTTGCACATATTAGTGCTGTTACACTGTGTATTTTCCAGTAACCTTTTCCTTCACTTACTGGATTTAGAATGAAAGAGACCATCAGATATGTTTTATACTGTCTGAATGTGTTCCGAAGCAGGGATTTTGCACATTGTGTTTGGCTTTTTTTTTAAACAAAAAAAGAAACGAAAAGAAAAAAACTAATTATTTCAGCGACTGTTCGGCTCACCATTACACCTTAGCATAGACAGGATGGCTAGCTGCAAAACTGAATGAGAGAGAGCTTAAACCTTTGACTTTTTATTTACTACTCCTCTGTTTATTTAGGCACTAAATTAGACTCCTCCCTGACACACCCTTAAAAAATGCTGACCGTCTTGGGTCGCGATATTAATGTTGTGAATTCTTATCAAAAAAGATGAACTCCCTGTCTCGGTGATTGTGACATACGGATAACCAGTTGAATCCCCAGTCAGTACAAAATCATGTTGATTTTTGACGTTAAGGACCTGACCAAACGTGCGTTTAGACAAATATGAGCTGTGATAGTGTCAGTTTTGCAACATGGGGAGGCAGGTTGGGAATTTTGCTTCTTTGTACCAGGTTCAAAGGGAAGAGTGTATGTGTGCAGTTTGAATAAGTGATACCAGCTTCCATGTGTACTTGAATGAGCAATGTTGGCTTTACAAAGGCCTGGGCGATGACAAAAATTATCACGATTTTAAAAAAGGATCAATACCGTATTTTCACACTATATGGCGCATCACATTTTAAGCCGCAGTATCAGTAACGATTGCTATTTCTGTATTTGACACACAAAGGACGCACCGTTTTTAAAGGCGCAGCCAGGCATGGCAAAACATACACCAGCTTAAACATACGACACACGCTAAAAACACGTTTTTAAAAAGGCAACGGGAGCAAAACCAAGTTCGGTTGTACTTTATGTAGCCATTTTACAATGTACTCACGTCATCATCACCCACAAATCCATCAAAGTCCTCATTTTCTGTGTCCGAATTGAACAATTGTCCAAATGAGTCATCGAAAACGCTGAGTTTTATACGTTTGTCCAGGCGGCCACAATCCAGTCGCAAATAGTAGCTAGCGTAACTAGCCCGACGCTGCCTGCCACCGTTTGTAAAGCTGTGATGTCGATGTCCAGGCCACAATCCATTCGCAAATAGTAGCTAGCTAGTAGCTAGCGGCAAGAGTTTTGTAAATCCAGCCGGAATCACGCGAGCACCAAATTAGTGTGCTCGCCGTCATACTGGGTGTATTGACAAAAGAACTATATATCCCAGCAGTCACTTAGTATTGGTCCATATATAAAGCGCACTAGATCATAAGGTGAGCTGTCTATTTTGGAGAAAATTTAAGACTGAAGTGTCCCTTATAGTCGTGAAAATATGGTAATTATCACCATAACTATCACACCCTTGTCCTTATTTTTATAAATTTGCCTTCAAACCAAAAGGCTGTTGTTTGTGCACCGGTATTTAAGAGGAATTAAAAAAACGACAGGGAGACTTCACTTAGCTCTTTTAGTGGTTCGGCTTGGCGTTGTCCTGCATCTCATAATTACTCATTTTGGGTGTTATAGTCCTTTAGCTTTTATGCCCTGCATAAGCCGCTCTATTACTAACCATGCTAAAAATACCTGTTTGTTCCGTCCCATCTTCCTCACATCACCGTTCCCATTCTTTGCGGTGTTTGCATGGTGTAATTGCAGTTTAAACTCATCAAAAGTTTTTAATATTATTATTGTTCATAATTATCATTAGCGTTTTATCGCCCAGGTCTTGCTTTACATATAAATTCTATGAGTTGAGTTCTCCCACCTGTGGTAGCATTGTCTGCTGAGTCTCGTTGACACACTCCACAGTAAGGCAGGGAGCGTGAATTTACTGTGACCATCTGCAATGATTTTATCTGATGAACACATGCACGCTGTGCTGATCTTTTGATACTGCAGGGAATCCTGCAAGGAAATGACAAACTTGCAGGGAGAAAGCAGTAGGTCATTTCGTGTGGTTACTTTCAGTGTTGCACCGATACGATTTTTTTTTGGCTTCGGGTACTGACACATTCTGACTCCCGGCTGTATGGCATCAGCCGATACTGCACCGGTACTACATTAAAAAAAAAGCCATCAGCCACTTATGATGCTAGTTGTCCAATTCGTTTGAAGTGGTGGGCTGGCAGCGATTGTTCTGCTTCAAATGGTGGAAGGATACATTTTTGGCCAGAGGAAGAAAACTTTTTCACTTCAACGCTTGCCGTTGACAGCGCTAGACTTCCATCAAATGGCCCCTCCCACTTGGTGGGATTGCACAAAATTACTAGTGAAATCATTTTAATTTACAGCAGAAGGACACAATTGAAGATATTTCATCATTTTGGGAAAGGAGACAATTGCTCCAGTTTTTTTTCCTACGCACTGCCTAGCTGGCAGCCATCTTGCGTAGGGGAACCCCAGCATGAAAAGGATCTTGAAAAGTACATATTGCACGTTATCTTAGAAAAGCCTGATATTGATGTCATTTTTGGGCCACATATCTGATGCTAGTATCGGTGCAACACTAGCTGTTCCTATTTCCGTTCCTATGGTAATTTTTAGCAGACCATGTTTATGTTGTTGAGTTGTCTTCTAGTTATTTTAGTCCGCATAAGGTCATTCTTGTGTTTCACCCTATGAGTTTGACATTCTTTCCTTAGAAGCACAACAGTTACCAAAGTCATAGCGACTGATTTACGAAGAGGTCCGCCTGACGTTTTTACCCCAGAGTACACCCAGCATCAGTGCCACACTCAAATGTAATTGTCTGTTACTAGATGCACACTCCATTGTTAGTTTTCCATGTTTTTTAGTACTAATTTTAAGTTTATGCTAAGTGTTTCTATAGTGGAGGTAAACTGAGCTTGTTTAATAAGAGATGGAGACAACTATCTCCTCAATTGTCTATCACTGCCAATATTTTTACTTTTTCTTTCTTTTGGTGTGTGGTCTGCGTCCGACCCCCTTTTATATGCTATGCTAGCTCAACATGACCCTTCATTTATGCTCTAAATGCAGACATTTATCTCAGGCTAAAGGAGGTCCAGCTTCGATTCTGCATGAGTTGGACAAAGCAGAGAAGCTGGTGATCTATTTTTGTTTTTCTTTTCTGGCTGATGAATGTATGTATGGATGGAATGCATACAAGCCTAGCAAAGCTTTTTAATCACAAACAAAAATATGCAATTATTAACTAAGATGATTTAAAAAAAAAAGAATGGCTGATGTTCTGCAAAGTGGGCTTTGCTAATTGTTTATTGAACTGCGCTTAATATAGTATAGTAACTAAGATGTGCTGTTTTCTCCCTCTCCTTATTTTACTAATATTCTAGCCATGATGGAAAAAGGTGATGGCTGCATTAAAAGAGGGAAAAAAAATGGAACTGTTAGACAAAGCTTATAATGACCACTTTTTTGACTGTACAGTAGTGGTATAGTTACATGGGGCCAGTGTGTGGCAAGCTCATGATGCATCATTCTGTATTCACTATGCTTTTGAGAGGAATAACTGACCTTAGAGACTGTTTTTAAATGCATTAATAGCCACTTTTTTGTGTTTGTTTTTAATTCTCAACATTTGTCTAGTTACCCTTCTCATAGTGCTGGGAGCAGGCTGCTTTTTATTCGATGTGCTCAATCTGTCGGCATTATAACTGTATAATATAATTTATCATTTGTACTATTGTAACATACCATTCTTTCGTTGACCTTTTATTATTCTGTGTAATGTTTTTTTTTTTAGGAAACGTCACCGTGGAATCTTAACGGCATCTAAACAAAAAAGCGCAGCAGGACACACCATTGAATGAGGAGGACTTTAGCTGCATTGGTTCAAAATAAAATGTATATCACTTCAGCTTTGTACTGGTTGTCAGTGTCTTGTAGCGTTTCATTCAACCATGAGAATACCTATTAAAATCAAAGCTTTATGTAAAAGTATTTGAAAAAGGGAAATATACAATTGACACATTTTTACAAAAACATTTACAGTTTAAAAACTGTCCAACCTACTGTTTGCAGCAAATTATGAAAATATTGAATTTATTCTGCACCAAAAATTTACTTACTAAACCTACATTTTGTTGCATTTATATTCTTTAACACGAGGCAGAGCTAGTTAAACAGCACCTCTCCATTAGATCAGGAGTCAAAACTGGCATGTTGAACTTAACGTAGGAAATTAAAATCTGTATTTTTTAAAAATAATTTGACAAAATATAATCCAATGAGATCCATACACCTTTGGATAATTTTGTTGCTTGTAGCCCTTCTAATTCATTCCCATGGACACTCGTATACATCAAAAACATTTCAAATGGGAAGGAAAGCTTTGAGTGGTCAACTTTACTACTATTGACAGCAATGCATGTCCAATTTAATTATTCCATGGGGCTGGCATAGATCAAATAGATTGAATTGCTTGCTATCACTGACAATGGCAGCCAATAAGTTAACAGTTCAAATACAAGATAATAGAACAAACCCATGCCCCGCGTAATTTGGATTGTCTTTAACAAATGAAAGCAGATTTCAAGGTGTCTTGGATACTTTGATTTCTCTCAAAAGGCCCATCAGTAGAAAAAAAATTGGACCCCCAGTCCTACGTGATCATAAATTGGTCTGTTCCTCTGTTGACCAGCCAGAGGTGGTGGCACATGGTTGTGTGTTTGGAGATGTGGTTGGGCCTGAATCATAGCCCAGTTTTTTCACGTCCTTCATTATGATGTTAAAGATGACTGTAACAAATCCTTGGGAGCGAACTCTTGTCACTGTAACACAAAAAGAACAGGTTGAATGTCAAATTACATGACTAGTTTTTACAAAATGTCAATACTTTACACAATATTTCACTCGTGAGTACATCCCGAACATTTCTGCAAACATCTTTTCTCAACACAAAACCGTGCTCTAAAGTCATTTAGATTTTCTTTAAAATGCACAGTAAATTCACTCTCGCACTCACTCTCGCAATCAATCACTCACCTCACTCACTCACCCTCGCACTCACTCAGCCTCGTACTTACTCACACTCACTCACTAACTCACCTTAGCACTCACTCACTTGCTCGCTCTCACTCTTTCACTCTCACTCTCACTCACTCTCGCAATCACTCTCACTCACTCTCACCCTTGCATTCACTCATTCACCTCACTCACCCTCATACTTACTCACCCTCACACTCACTAACTCACCTTCGCACTCACTCACTCACTCTCGAAATCAATCACTCACTCACCCTCGCATTCACCCTCGCACTCACAGCCTCGCACTCACTCACCCTCGCACTCACTCAGCCTCACACTCACTCACCCTCATATTCACTCAGCCTCGTACTTACTCACTCACTCACTAACTCACCTTAGCACTCACTCACCCTCGCACTCACTCACTCATTCACTCACTCAGCCTCGCACTCACTTACCCTCGTACTCACTCAGCCTCGTACTTACTCACACTCACGAACTCACCTATGCACTCACTCACCCTCGCATTCACTCACTCTCTCACTCGCACTCACTCACTCATTCGCTCACTCAGCCTCGCACTCACTTACCCTCGTACTCACTCAGCCTCGTACTTACTCACACTCACTCACTAACTCACCTTAGCACTCACTCACTCACTTGCTCGCTCTCACTCTTTCACTCACTCACTCTCACTCACTCTCGCAATCACTCTCACTCACTCTCACCCTTGCATTCACTCATTCACCTCACTCACCCTCATACTTACTCACCCTCACACTCACTAACTCACCTTCGCACTCACTCACTCACTCTCGAAATCAATCACTCACTCACCCTCACATTCACCCTCGCACTCACAGCCTCGCACTCACTCACCCTCGCACTCACTCAGCCTCACACTCACTCACCCTCATATTCACTCAGCCTCGTACTTACTCACTCACTCACTAACTAACCTTAGCACTCACTCACCCTCGCACTCACTCACTCATTCACTCACTCAGCCTCGCACTCACTTACCCTCGTACTCACTCAGCCTCGTACTTACTCACACTCACGAACTCACCTTAGCACTCACTGACTCACCCTCGCATTCACTCACTCTCTCTCACTCGCACTCACTCACTCATTCACTCACTTAGCCTCGCACTCACATACCCTCGTACTCACTCAGCCTCGTACTTACTCACACTCACGAACTCACCTTAGCACTCACTCACCCTCGCATTCACTCACTCTCACTCACTCATTCACTCACTCACACTCTTTCACTCACTCTCACACTCACTCACTCTCACACTCACTCACTCTCGCACTCACTCACTCTCGCAATCACTCTCACTCACTTTCAGCCTTGCATTCACTCATTCACCTCACTCACTCACCCTCGCACTCACTCACCCTCATACTTACTCACCCTCACACTCACTAACTCACCTTCGCACTCACTCACCCTCGCACTCACTCACTCTCACTAACTCACCTTCGCACTCACTCACTCACCCTCGCACTCTCACTCACTCACCCTTGCACTCACTCACTAACTCACCTTTGCACTGACTCACTCACCCTCCCACTCACTCACTCACTCTCACTTGCACTCACTCACCCTCGCACTCACTAACTCGCTCACTCTCACTCACTCACGCTTGCACTCGCTCGCACTCACTCATTCTCGCACTCACACACTCACTCACGTACTGCTGTACATTTAGGGCTTTAGTCAGATTTTGTCAGTTGTTTAGACATTAATGGCTGTATTTTGACTTCTTTTGATGGAACAAATTTACACAGAAAAAATATCTGCTGAAATGTTGGTGTATATTCACTTATGTGAGATATTGTATCTTAAATGCTAGACATTCAAAATTAAATATAGACATTGATAACCAGTCCATCCTTCAACACATACCTTCTCGCCCTTCACCCTGGGCTAACACTTTTGGGTCTGTGTACTCGGGTCGACGTCCCCAGAGCCAACTGAAAAAAAGACAATGATCTTAGATGGAGACGGCGGGACAGCTGAACACGCTGGGGAGACTGTCTCCCAGCTGGCCCTGGAAAACCTGAGGATCTTCTCTGAAGAACTGGATGAAATGGGCTTCCTTGCTGAAGCAGCTGCCCCTGCGACCTGACCTCAAATAGCAGGAGAATATACAGGTTTTCCACCTCCAGTTTCAATTGTGGCACACAGATACAATCATGTCCAGAAGAATTAGAATCACAATGATGAATGAGAAAATGGAAATTGATTCAAGGTGTAGACTAAGTTTTAAAGATTCAAGGAAATGAATGGAAACATGTAATTTACTATTTTGGAATTGTAGCCACTAGGAAAAGTTTTTTTCTTCTCAGTTTCAAGGATTTTTATTCTACTCCATTAGGATATTTATATACTTCGAACTCTGCGAGTGGCTGGTATCAAATTCAATGTATACCCTTCCAAATGCCCGTTGTCGGCTGGGATATGTTTCGGCTCACCCTGCAACTTGCTTGAGGATAAGTGGTGTAGAAAATGAATGCATGAACAAATGTTCAATAATGATTCAATATTGACCTAACGACTGACCTTGTGAACTTTTGAAGTCTCCATGTGGGTTCAGGAACAAACATCGGAATAATCCTTGTATGTCTGTGGACCAGCAAAGATTAAATATGTTTCATACTTTTAAAGTTACATGCAATAACCACTTGCTAGACGCCTTAGAAATGTGAAGAACTTGTGATATCTATTTTGATACAAATATTGTTTAGGGACACTAAATTGCCTCTAGGTATGGTAGGAGCGTGAATGGGTGTTCGTCCCATTTAAACTCGCGATTGTCTGGCAACCAATTAATGGTATCCCCTGGTTTCCTCCTACATTCCAAAGGCATGCAGGGTAGGCTGATTGGACACTCTGAATTGCCCCTAGGTATGAGTGTGAGCGTGAATGGTTGTTTGTCTCCTTGTGCGTTGCGATTGGCTGGCCACCAATTTAGGGGGTTCCCCCGCCTCTGGCCCGAAGTCAGCTGGCATAGACTCCAGCACCCCCCGCGACCCTAGTGAGGATAAAGCGGCTCAGAAAGTGAGATGAGGTCCAGCAACACCGCAAACTTTGTCAGGTTAAGTGGTATTGAAAATTACTTCTTTATTTTTAAGCATTAACACAGGGGCATGTTGGAATAGTTCACGTAGGCTGGTTGAACACTCTAAATTGCTCCTAGGTATGAGTGTGAGTGTGAATGGTTGTCTGTCTCCTCGTGCCTTGCGATTGGTTGGCTACTCATTCAGGGTGTCCCTAGACTGGTGCCCAATGTTGACTTGGGTAGTCTCCAGAACCGCCCACGACCAATGTTCCCTCTAATTTTTTGTTTGTCTGGGCAAAAAGACAACCTCCCTGAGCACACTGAGTACCGGTGTGAGCAACATCATCATCGCTCGCTATGGGCACACACCAGTATCACACCTGCCATAAGCAGGTGTATGTCTACTACACATAAATGATTTAGTAATAATAAAATGTAATGATTAATATCTATGAATGGGCGGCCCGGCGGGTGAGTGGTTCGCGCGTCGGCCTCACAGCTAAAAAAAAATGGGGATTTTATTTTGTGCGCTCCATATGATTTGCTGTGCGCAGAGAAGACGAGAGTAGTGCACAATTGCGCACGCGCGCAGCTTAGAGGGAACATTGCTGGTGCCCCATGTCAGGATAAGCGGTAATGAAAATTAACTAATGAATAATGTTTAGGGTCTTGAGTGTTGTGGCATGTGTGTGTGTCTAATAGCAATATAAAACCACACAATTATAAAAAACAGGCTCTTTCTGGTTATAGTAGTTAAGTAAGACGTAGATTTGATAAGGGAAGCACTGACTTTCCAGGTGTCAATGGGATGTGGGTTGCTCCATAACCTCTGACAACATCGTTGCCAAATAAATCTGGTCCATACACGCTCAACACAAGTTGCGGCCCTAAATTAAAAGAGCAAATGGGATTTATAAGAAAACATTTATTTTCTTACATTCATTGAAATTATTATATCAATCTGTCTCTGTCTGTGTGAGAGAGATACGCACATCCTGAGGGGTTTGTGCTCTTGAAAGTTATATCCAGTGGGAAGTTCCATATCAGTTTTTGTGATGACGAGTCTTTCCCTTTAGATGTTATTTGAGTGATGCCTTCCTCCAAACCCTGCAGAGAAGCACACGTGAATCTTCCTGTTTGAACGTTCAACATGCATGTTTTTGCAATGTGGGAAAAAATGAAGGTACAAACTTGAGTTAGTAGGCACACTTCTAAATATGAGGTAGCGTAGTGCAGAGTACTCCATAGTAGTTACTATAGTAAATAAAAATCATCTGGCATTGTCAATCGAAAATGAGCAGGTGCATTTTTGGGAATAATGACCGTCACATGACTCAAAGGAATTTGTGCAACAATTAGAAGACAAGGTTCTACAAATTAGAACAAGCTAAATTTAAGGATCTGTAATAACCTTTTTAAGACCACTTAGAACACAATTTAATGCCAAAAATACAAACATTTAACAGCCAAGCTCACCACAAAATCCCTAAGTCCTAAAATGTCAAAACAGCTCATCTCATTTTTTGAACCGCTTTATCCTCACTAGGGTCGCATGGGGTGTTGGAGCCTATCCCAGCTGACTTGGGGCCAGAGGCGGGGGACACCCTGAATTGATGGCCTGCCAATCGCAGGGCACAAGGAGACAAACAACTATCCACACTCACACTCATACCTAGGGGAAATTAATTGTCCAATCAGCCTACAATGTATGTATTTGGAATGTGGGAGGAAACCGGAGTACCTGGAGAAAACCCATGCAGGCCCGGGGAGAACATGCAAACTCCACACAGGTGGACGTGACCTGGATCCAGGACGCCAGAGCTGTGAGGCCGACGCGCTAACCACTCACTCCACCGGCCCACCCATGTCAAAACATTTAACAGTAAATTTTCACATTGGCCTCACAGTTCTGAGATGGAGCGTTCAATCCCCGGAGCATTCCAACCTTCATGTGTGGAGTTTGCATGTTCTCCGGCTACTCTGATTTCCCCCCATATCTCCGAAACATGAATGGTGGGCTGGTTGAAAACTCTAAATTGCCTCTAGGTATGAGTGTGAGCGTGAATGGTTGTCAGTCTCGTTGTGCCCTGCGATAGGCTGTAAACCATGGCAAACTATTCCACACAGGTATTCATTCCAACCCATAAAGAGGACACCTTTTCACCAATCTGGTGTCCTACAAGTGCAAACAGTGAATTGCAGTCAGGTGCTTCTTGTTTCAGCAGAATCCCCATTGGTTGAACTGTTTTACTGCACCCACAGCGGCCCTCGAGGACAGGTTTGCCCGCCCCTGCTGTAAACCAATTCAAAGTGCCCCCTGCCTGGTGCCCATATATGGCTGGGATAGGCTCCCGGAAAATTAACAAATGAACAATTTTCTTTTTAAAAACAAAAAACTAAACATTATTTCTATAAATGACCAAAAAGTTACTTTTAAAGCGAACATAGTTCGAGATGATGGGGTACTCACTGTAGTGGGCATCCAGTCCTGGCCGTAAACAAAGCAGTATTTGCAGTACAATTCGTCATAACCTGGAAACTAAAAATAAAAGCGTAATTTTAAAAAGATTAATTTTGTTTTTGGTTTTGCACAACAGGGTCACTCAAGCATGTTTCACACATGACATGCATCATTAATGCTAACTGCTAGTGTTTACCACCAGGCTAAACCGAAGCAAAACTCACATTTGCTCCCTCAATCTGTCCGTTTACCGAGAGAAGAAACACAGATGGACTGCTTGTAGCCATTCAGGCTTGAATCTGTATGCCTAATTCTGTTTTGAGAAGACTATAGTTCTAAAAAATATGCATTTAGCTTGCTTGTCTTGGTATCCAAAGCCTCTCTGTTGCTAAGGCGACGGGTGCTCCACCCTACGGCTCTTCATGAGGGACAAACAGAAGCGGGACCACAAGCGTGTCATTTCAATTAATGCCCACAAGATGGCAGCAGTTGGCAACCATTGAAGGGGACATGCTGGCATGTTATATTATTATATTATGTTAATTATATTACTAAGCTATGTATAATTTTTTTATCGCTATATTTTGAAACAATTGTGATCATGAGCCCACTATAGCAAATCATATCATATCGGGGATTCCCACACAACTTTTATCCAAAGGTGTCATATTAATTTTTGCTGTGGAACACATAATACCTGTAAAGTTACTTATTCCATGTTGTATCATATTTATTCAGTTTTAAAGAATTACTATGGCAATTTGTTTGCATAACCTAAATTGAGTTTCACTGCTGAAAATCTAGTTTTTACGTGGGCCATAATTTTCATTCTTGTTTTCTACAACCCATATTTCACATATTTTTCTTGCCGTGTGTTGGACATGTCACAATATCCTGATGTCACACAGCACTGTGCACTCTCAGCACACTCTCAGTGTGGTTCTCTGACCTTTTACTCTTGCCCAAACATCTTACCACAGATGCTTTAAAAAATCTCTATAGACAAGCACACAGACGTCAATGGATAATGTTGAGGCGGACACTAGTCTTGATGCAAAAAAATACTCAAGCATGAGGAAAAATGTGTCCTTGGGATGTCTTGAAGTGACAAGTGAGCCCGAGTCACCTGATTTAGTTTTTTTCAATGTCCTATTGATTCATTCATTCATTTTCCGAACCGCTTATCCTCACAAGGGTGGTGGGGGGCACTGGAGCCTATCCCAGCTAACTATGGGGACCAGGTGGGGGACAGGCTGAGTTGAAACATTTACACTCACACTCATACCTAGGGGCAATTTAGAGTGTTCAACCAGCTACCATGTACTATGTTTTGGGATGAGGGAGGAAAACAGAGTACCCGGAGAAAACCCACCCACGCAAGCCTGGAGAGAATTTGAAAATTCCACACAGTGGAAACTGACCCGATTTCGAATCCAGAACTGAGGCTGACGCGCTAACCACTCTTCCACTGGGCTGTATTCATATTATTAGTATCATTATTTTGTTGCTTGTAGCCCTGAACTCATTCACTGCCATTGCCAGACACTCTCTGCCACAGAGATCAAATCCATTCCAACTGTGAATTTTTGCATTGAGTGATTGTTGCCCTTCCATTGACGGTGATATTCCAATTTGACTTAAGGGGCTGGTTGCGATCGTTTAATTGCTGGCGACAATCCCAGTCAAAATAGAATTGACGTCTGTTTCTGGAAATGATAGGCAATGTGTTATAATTAACAATAAAATTATTCCTTTATATTCCATATCGCTTAAACTCAGAAGGGTACCGGCGACGCTGTAGCCTATTCCAGCCAACCGTGACCGGTCGTTTGGTCGCCGGTCTTTTGGTCGCCGTCTTTTGGTCGCCGGTCTTTTGGTCGCCGTCTTTTGGTCGCCGTCTTTTGGTCGTCGGACTTTTGGTCGCAGCCTTTTGGTCGCGGTCTTTTGGTCGCGGTCTTTTGGTCGCCCGGACCCAAACAACGGGCGACCAAAAGACTGGCAACAAAACAAGGTAAAACAACACGGTCTACACATCAATGAAAGCCAACAATGGCCCTGAGCAGTTTCACTGAGCGGACGTGTGAGTGTATAAGAGTTTATATGTACATGAGTTATCCCCTTAGGAAGGGACGTCAGTCAGGGTCTTAACAAGTTCTCCAACAAAACACAATAAAAGTACGGAAAATTTGGAGCTTTTCTTTAGCCTCATAATTAATAGGGCATTAAGTATGACTAAATAATAATTTGCAGTTTGTAATTAGGGAATTTGAGCAACGATTTAAATGGTAATTATCAATAACCTTCCGGGCGACCAAAAGACCTGCGACCAAAAGACCGGCGACCAAAAGACCGACGACCAAAAGACCGGCGACCAAAAGACCGGCGACCAAACGACGGAGTACCCCATCCAACTATGGGCAGAAGGAAGGGAACACGCTCAATTGGTTGCCAGCCAATTGCAGTGTACGAGACTAACAATCATCCACGCTCACACTCATATTTTGGGACAACGGTCTCAATTGGTACCGCGTTCAGAAGTAGGGCAGCTGAGACGCATCTCATTACCAACAAAGGGCATTGAAATGAAGCATACATGCGACAAGTCACTTCATCTGTTAAACATCAATGGAACAACTTAACAAGCAGATGTGACCGGTCGCTTATGTTAGCCGGGCACTATACTTATGGTCCTGATCAGAGCCTAAGGATTATTAAATGAGTCAGATATGCATGTTAAAAAAAGTTACGGCGGGTGCATTGCGATGACACAGTACAAGCAAGACATGTTCAGGTCCGAAGGAAGCTAACAGACTGGATCAACTATTACTCTCAGGCAATCTAGCAAAAGTACCTTGTCGATTGACGTATTGAGTACCCCTGCCCTAGATGCTTGTCAGTCAGGTTTAGGACACACAACGAGACAGACAACCCTGAATCGGTGGCCAGCTGATCACAGGGCACAAGGAGACAGACAATCAATCATACTCACACCCATGCATGTTTTTTGGAATGTGGGAGGAAACCAGAGTACCGAGAGGAAACCCACAAAGGCCCAGGGAGAACATGCAAACTCCACACAGGTGGACATGACCTGGATTTGAACCCAGGCCCCCAGAGCTGTGAGGCCGACGGGCTAACCACTGGCGCCACCTGGCCGCCCCTAAATATTTATAATACAATACGTATAATACATTATACACCATTATATGTCATAAATGAATATAGTTCATACCCTTTGTTAAGTAATTTTCACACTGATGTTTTTCATATGGATTTTAAATTGTGAATAATGCCCTAATTTGATGCACACTTGTTTACAAAGAGAGCAGCAGCTGATTAGGTCCTTCAGCTTGACTCGGGCTCATCTGTGTTAGCAGTTCCAAAAGAATGTGGTCCCCAGTGGTCTGATCCTAATGGCTCCTGTTATCTCGGATGAATAGCCACTAGACATAACTTGGCATGTGTAAATACATAGCCAGCTGACAGCCATAAACCGCTGAATAGAAGTTTGTTGTTACTGCTCTTATACTACGTATGTCAGAGTTTCTTTTTATTGAATTGGACATCGAGTGCTGTCAATGGCACTCAAACATGAGCATTCAAAGCTGCTGCTAGTTTAGATGAATTGGATGTCTATTGTTGTGAATAGCAAGCATTGAGTTGAAGATGCTGTCAGGTCATTTTAATAAATGTTTTCTAAATAGTAGATAAAATCTGTTTCTTAATAAATGCTGAGAAAAAAGGGTGCAAGCTGAGAACAAGCGGATTCTAAATCTCTTTGTTATTAACAGAAACTCATGTTCTGATTTCTGAAGTTTTTAACCATTCCCATGCACAATCATACTGCCACTCAGCAGGAATCGATCCCACGCTTGCTTGCACCGACGTCAGGCGAGTGAACCACAACATTACCAGCATGAATACCACAAAGCACTAAACAATATGGTGACGTTAACTAGTCTACCAAAAAATTGTGAGATTAAAAAGACTTCATCAAGAGTCAAACAAATTGGAGCCTGTTTTCATGGGGCGCCGTCAGGGACATTTAATTCCGGATTACTGTTCACATACCGGCGCCCCGGGGGCTTGAGTGGTTAGCTCGTCGGCCTCACAGCTCTGGTGTCCTGGTTTCAAATCCAGGTCGATCCACCTGTGTGGAGTTTGCATGTTCTCCCCGGGCCTGTGTGGGTTTTCTCCGGGTACCCCGGTTTCATCCCACATTCCAAAGACATGCATGGTAGGCTGATTGGACACCTTGTACCCTGCGATTGGCTGGCCACCGATGCAGGGTGTTCCCCGCCTCTGGCCCGAAGTCAGCTGGAATAGGCTCCAGCACCCCCTGCGACCCTAGTGCGAATAAAGCGGTTCAGAAAATGAATGAAAAAAAATGTTCGCACATCAGTGTCAAAAGCTCTTAGGCTATCTAGTGAAAAGCTCTCTCACACTATAGCGAAACGCTTTTTGCTTATCCATACTTGTCAAACGTTCTCACACAGTATGTGTAGTTAAAAGCTATTAGACAGTACTGTATACTAAAACGTGTTTTGCTTATACATACTAGTCAAAAGCTCGCACACAGTATACTCAAAAGCTAGCACATAGTATACTGAAAAGCTCTCCCAAGGCAAAGTTGAAACCACTTGCAAAGTATAGTGAAAACCTCTCACAGTATAGTGTAAGTATAGTGTATTGTGAAAACGTTGTTAAGTGTAGTGAAAACCTCTTGCAAAGTAGAGTGAAAACCTCTTGCACAGTATATAGTGAAACCCTTTCGGGCTCCTTGCTAGTGGCAATACGTCTTATTTTGAAAAGTACTCAATACAGTTTCCAACTATAAACTATCTCTTTTTTTTAATTGTATGCAGCATCACTGAATCTTAGCAACATGCGTTATAGATTAAATAATCTTTATATACATCATGTACCTACTTTGTGTGTAATTATATTTATATTTTTGGTCTTTGCTATAAAATGGCTCCTTTTAAGTTGTAAAGTCTTGTAAGAGATAGCATTGGTTGACCAATGAGCTACGGTATAGCTTGTGGCACTAGTTGGTGCGGTGCCAATAAAAAGGTAAGGTTTTGCAGATGTCTGTAAACAAAAAGTCATTATTTTGATAAAAATAAGTTAATTCAAGTCACTGGGTTCATTTAGTTAAAGCTGGGGTGTCATTGAGTGATATAGTATTTGTTTGATTTTCGTGTATTTAGTATATATTTTTTGGCAAATCCATGTGGCAGTGATATCTGCCACCTGCTGTTGGACAACAAATTGGATTGGATTGGATTGGATAACTTGATTCATCCCGTATTCGGGAAATTTCGTTGTCACAGTAGCAAGGGGGTGAG
This sequence comes from Stigmatopora argus, assembly GCF_051989625.1. NCBI lineage: Eukaryota > Metazoa > Chordata > Actinopteri > Syngnathiformes > Syngnathidae > Stigmatopora > Stigmatopora argus. The sequence continues at coordinate 4,600,132 of NC_135400.1, forward strand.
GATGCAGAAATAGGAAAGGCATTTTAGACATAAATAGATAGGTAATAAGTGGGTTAATAAATAAATAAATGAATAAATATATAAATAAATAAGTGTGTTGCTTATATATACATATATATATATATATATATATATATATATATATATATATATATATATATATATATATATATATATATATATATACATAATCTTAACACACAGCCATTTTTTTGAAACTCCAGCAGTAAAGGCATTCAATTCAATTTACATGAACTCATGAGTCTAATTACCCCATCTATTGCTACAACACAGTACAGTGCTCAATTATACAATCTACTAGTCTACTAGTGTATATATATGTGTATATATATGTGTGTGTATATATATATATATATATATATATATATATATATATATATATATATATATACACATGAATGTATAAGTAGAACACGTTTCACCAGCGGTGGTCCGTGAATTTTCTAGCGACGCCTTCAGCTATGTCTGAATCAATCCAACCCTCAAAAATATTTTATGGCTATAAAACCTCTATTGCAACTACGTATCTCACGCCTGCGAGAAGGCCTTGGTGTCACCAAATCGAATTCTGATTGGTTAAAGCAACAGTCTTATCGACGCTTGCAGAGCCTGCAGAACTGATTGCCTTGAGGCAGGTTTTTGACCCTGGCAACAAATAATGGCGAAATGTGATTGGTTAAATGCTTCAATATGAAAACAAACATCTGAAAACAGTGCAACCAGGGGGAAAGCAATGAAAGGAAGCTAACAGACAATTTGGAATTATTTAATAAGTATTTATGGACAAAATATAATTAACATCAGTCTGTGATTCAGATATTTCTTAGGCCAGCAGAGAAGGCCTTGAAGGCCCTGATGGCACACCACTGCGTTTCACTATACCGTGTGAGAACGTTTGACAAGTATGGGTACGACCGTTTGTCTAGTACTATGTATAAGCAAAAACAGTTTCACTATACTGTGTGAGAGATTTTAACAAGAAAGCGTGAACACTTTTGACTAGAAAGCCTAAGAGCTTTTGACTATGATGTGTGAACAGTAATCCTGAATTATGTCCCTAACGGCGCCATATATATTTTACTGGGATCCCCTGCACGTATTAGAACAGTTGGCATTCTCCATTGGCAAAAGTTACGTGCTGGCATAATCATCTACGCCAAAGGTCGCCAACCGTCGCGAGCCACATGGTGCCGGCCCGTCAGAGAAATAAATATTAACGTTTTCAATTTTGCCCTCCTACTTGAAATGCGCAAAGTTGTTATAATAAAAATAAATAAATGCTTAATGGTTGCGACTTGTTTTTTTGCCCTCATTCCCCACCTCCTCTTTTCCATCACTTTCCATCTAATCGCTCCGTGCCTCTCATGCATCTGTACAGATTTTTGGTTAACCACCACACACACACGCACGCACACACACACACACACTGATGAGATAAGGCTACTCATCCACTTTCCTGTGTGTCCCTATCCCTTTTCATTCCACCATATCCTCCTCCACTACCAGTACCTTTTTCCCCTGCCAAATATGTGTCATTTTCTTTCCTCCCACAACTGGTAACCTTTCTTGCCAACATTCTAACCCTACATTCCCTCATGAGATGTTTTATACTCATCTTCTTGACGAGTCAGTCCTTTTCACCTCTTCCTCATCTCTCATGTCATAATCTTTCAACTTCTTCATATTCACCTGCCATAGGCCAGTATACATTCTAATCCCCACCTTTTCCCAACCCCTCTTGTTTCTTCTCCAATTTTCTTCCTGTCAAATGCCTGATTGTCAGGCAAGTGTTTTGTTGATTTGCAGACTGCTCAAAGAGGTGAATTCGTTCCTAGAAATCAAGATTTTGAACCCGAACACACAACTTATTAGATCTGTTGTATTTTAAATACAATTCTTGCTTCATCCATCGACATATATATTTTGCTGGTTTTGGCTATGAACAGTTTAAATTAGGGATGTACTCAATCACGTGGGCACAAAGATTGGGTTTTTAAAATCATATTCATTTGTGATATTGACTTATTAGCTGCCTTTCATGCCAACAGATGTCCAATGCATTTTAATGTTACACCAATTTCACCCGGCGTTTGACACATTTCACCTTCACTTGCTACTTGCGCAAACCCACAATGCCTTGGAGGATAACGGAAATGTCAACAATAGGGCATCAGGATCTATACAACCGTTGTATAGATTATCTTCTCACGTTGTATTGCAACGTGAGAAGATAATAAAGCTCCCGAAGACCTTCAAAGAAGTCTCAAATCTTATAAAACAGAAACTTAGACAAATATGTACCTCGTTATTCATTGATCTGATGAAGTCTCATCTTATCTCATTTTCGGAAATGCTTTATCCTCGTTGGGGTCGCGGTGGGTGCTGGAGCGAATCCCAGCTGTCTCGTGCAAGAGGCGGGGGACACCCTGAATCGGTGGCCAGTCGATCGCAGGGCACGAGGAGACGGACAACCATGCACACTCACTCATACCTATGGGCAATTTAGAGTGTCCAATCAGCCTACCATGCATGTTTTTGGAATGTGGGAGGAAAAGGAAGTACCCGGAGGAAATCCACACAGGCCTGGGGAGAACATGCAAACTCCATAAAGGTGGCCGTGACCTGGATTTGAACCCAGGACCCCAGAGCTATGAGGCCGACGGACTAACCACTCGCTCCACCGAGCCACCCCATTATCTAAATTTCTTTACATAAAAATACATTTTACAAACAACCAGTGGTGGGCCTTCAGGGCCTTCAAGGCCTTCTCTGCTGGCCCAAGAAATATCTGAATCATATATTATATTTTGTCCATCAATACTCCAAATGGTCTGTTAGCTTCCTTTCATTGCTTTTTCCTCTGGTTGCACTGCTTCCAGATGTGTGTTTTCATATTGAAGCATTTAACCAATCACATTTCAGCCATTATTTGTTGCCAGGGTCAGAAATCTGCCTCAAGGCCTTCACAATCAGTTCTCCAGGCTCTGCTGCATTAAACAAGCGTGGATAAGACTGTTGCTTTAACCAATCAGATTTCGAGTTGGTAATAGCACAATGGGGATACGTCATTGCCTTCTCGCAGGCGTAGGGATACGTCATTGCTTTCACCAACTATGATTGGCTAGTGATTAGCCAGAGCTACGAAACTGTATCTGGAGCTAGCTGCACAGGCAAATATATTGTTGTGTTGATTTAAAGCCATTTTCAAGACGGACTATGCCAGAAATACGACAGGACAGGCTCGACTTTCAGCATTAGCTTCGATGGCGATAGAAAAGAAGGAAGAAAGAAAGGAGGATGGATATTGTGTACAGTTAAAAAGGAGTTTTGGTGAGTAAAATATGGCTATATTCCTAAATAATATTTTAATTGTGGGCCCGATTCTGATATCTGAAAAGCTGCAATTTTGCCGTTTCGCGGATGGACGTATATGGACGTATCGACGTTCATCGCTGTTTTTTTTCCCGGAGAAATGATACTCCGGGCCCGGTTCTGATGTCTAAAAAGCTCCAGTATTTGTATTTAGTCAATAAATGCTGTTTTCGGCTGGATTTTACCCCATTTTCGGGCAATGTTTGCCCGTACGCCATTGACGTTCATCCCTGTCTATTCCCGGGAAAATCACCCCGCTGGCCCGGTTGTAATGTCTGAAAAGCTCCAGCATTTGTATTTAATCATTAAATGCTGCTAGGAAGTGGATTTTACCCAATTTTTGTGCATTGATTTATTGATTATTTTTTATGTGTCGCAGCTCTAGCTGCAGTAGAGGTTTTATAGCCATAAAATAATTTTTGAGGGTTGGATTGATACGTTGAAGGCGCTACGAGAAAATGCACAGACCGCCACTGCAAACAACAAACAAAAAAGGTATTTGTGAGATGTTTTTTTCTTCTTCATTGACATCACCACGGAAAAACATTTGGTAAGGATTTCCATAGTTTTGATAATGCTGCATGAAAACCTATAATGAAGGATGTACAGTAAAAGTGACCTTCAGAAGTCTGCGCTAGAATGAAAGTGACTCTACCTGTTCCATATGTATTCCTCATGGTAATTTTCTATGTCACAGAGCATCGATTTCATGCCTGGAGGACACTTGAAGCTGCTTGGAGAAATGATCACGCTTTGAGTGCCCTTCATAGATATGCACCAGGTGAGTGGGAGCATGGACTGTGATTAAATTAATACAGAGGAAGGATTGCAATATAAAAAAACACAATCACAAAAAAGAAGTGCCAGTACACCTGAACAAGAGGGTTGAGCAAATTGATCAAACTCGCTAAGGACATTGGATATTCCTTTGTAACTGAAAACCACCCACTAATATTCAAATTAACACCCATTTTGGGTTGGAGGAGAGAGAGCTTTTAAGCTGGCGTCAGATCACGAGAAAGTGCTTTCCCTTGCGAGTAAAGAGAAGTGACCATTGAAGCTTCAATAATGTCTTATATATGTTTTGTCAATTATCAAAAAAAATCTCATCCCTCATCTCATCTTGTCTCATCTTGTCTCATCTTGTCCCATCTTGTCCCATCTTGTGCCATCTTGTCCCATCTTGTCCCATCTTGTCCCATCTTGTCCCATCTTGTCCCATCTTGTCCCATCTTGTCCCATCTTGTCCCATCTTGTCCCATCTTGTCCCATCTTGTCCCATCTTGTCCCATCTTGTCCCATCTTGTCCCATCTTGTCCCATCTTGTCCCATCTTGTCCCATCTTGTCCCATCTTGTCCCATCTTGTCCCATCTTGTCCCATCTTGTCCCATCTTGTCCCATCTTGTCCCATCTTGTCCCATCTTGTCCCATCTTGTCCCATCTTGTCCCATCTTGTCCCATCTTGTCCCATCTTGTCCCATCTTGTCCCATCTTATCTTTTCTCATTTTCTGAACCGCTTTATCCTCATTAGAGTCGCGGGGAGTGCTGGAGCCAATCGTAGCTGTCTCCTGGCCAGAGGCAGAGGAAACCCATGCAGGCCCAGGGAGAACATGCAAACTCCCCAGAGATTGACATGACCTGGATTTGAACCCAGGACCCCAGAGGTGTGATGCCAACGTGCTAACCACTCGCTCCACCGGGCCACCCTTAAAAAAATCCTTCAGAAGAAATTAAGAACACTAACAAATAGGTGACCCCGTACATGATGTTCTGAAAGTTTTGTTCTGATCACATGTACATGTTGTCAAAATGACATTGATTTACATAAATCTTTACCTAACATTTAATCAATAACTATGCCTGTAGACAATTATCCAAACAGTACGGTAATCATTCATCTTCCCTACCTTCTGTCATAAGTTTTTAGAGTTGTCTATCTAAACATTGTGCTTTAACTCACACTTTCCAGCTCTAAAGGCAGATGCCTTATCCATTAGTCTACTGGAACACCATAAATGTATAGGAACTCAAAATAATGTTACCATTAGATACCACAATAGCTCTTTATTTTCTGTGGCCTTTAAGGAGTCTTAGTCGTTGGTCTCAAGCCGCTGAGAGGAAACCATGTAACGACTCATGATGATTTCACTCTTCTGTACGTGTCTGAGTGCGCGTTTGCTTTTGTCTAACTTGATAGCGCATGCTCTGTAATACATGGGCTAAAAGAACATCATTGTTCTCAATAATACCGTAATTAACAAATGAAATGACTCAAGTAAACAAAACCACAGTGATCCACCATAAATGTCTAATTCTGGCTTCAAACAGCGAGAAAAAAAAGCAGGCCAGGTAAAATGTCATTGATTTAGGGCCGGCGTCTAAGCAGGGAAGATGCAATTTGTTATGGAGCCCCATTTGTAATGCAGTATGCATATCTTTGTTCTTTGTGTATGTCTTAGAAAAAGGTTAAAAAGGGAGAGGGGGTGGGGGGAGCATTATCATTAATATGGCTCCAGTACCATTAGCCTGAGTGCTTTCGTGACAATATAATGGCTGTTGCCCAGACAACAGGGTCACCATTTATGAACAAGGAAACTACTGATGTCAATGTAGTAAAGTAGGTCCCAAAGTCCCACTTGGCAAAAGTAGAGGCTCTTCCACAAATGCAGACACACTCAGCTTGGGTAGGGCAACTCTTGGGGATCTAAGAGGTTTTCTGAACCACCAATCAATAATATAAGAAGAAATGATGAAAAAAATAATGAGTGTGTGAGGAAACAAGTGTCTGAAAATGAAAAAGAGAAATCCTTTGTGTAGTTTGAAGATAAACGATGACACACACTAGACACACACACATAGCACAGGATTAGACAGAGTTGTGATCACAATTTTGTTCTTCTAACAGGCAGGCTTTAAGATGATTGGTGAAGAGGTTCAGAGATATGAGTTCACATATGTTAATTGGTATTGAGTTCCAGTTATGTGCGGCACGGACAGAGAAGGTGCTTTGGCTGAATGCACTCTTTTTGAAGGGAACTACACAGTCACCTCTGGAGCCAGCCCTTGTTGATGTGTGGGATTTTTTTGTATATAACCTTGCAGTGGAGGAGAAGCTTTGTTTTGGAAAATTTTGTAAACAAGGTGGCATCTGCATATTTAATAGTATTGTTCCAGTTCAGGCGTTTATTTTTATTTTTTTAAATATCTGAAAGTGGTTGTGCGTTTTTGGCTTTCTGTCCAATACTTTCAAGGCTTGCTTATAAATGGTTTCAATTGGTTTTAGTGTTGTTTTGCGGGCCGATGACCAACTTGTCAGGCAGTAAGTCATGGATATGGACATATATATATATATATATATATATATATATATATATATATATATATATATATATATATATATATATATACATATATATATATACATATATATATATATACATATATATATATATATATACATATATATATATATATACATATATATATATATATATACATATATATATATATATATATATATATATATATATATATATATATATATATATATATATATATATATATATATATATATATATGTGAGAGGATAATTCCTGATTGATGTTATTAACTGTTCCATTAGCGTACTAGTGACAGAGAAGTGCCGGGCATTTTTTTTCCTGATCAAGTTTGCGTTTACTGTAACTTGACACAAATGGCTTGTGGAGTAATGCAAAGTGAAGGGATGAGAGAGTGATGCATTATCAAATGTTGTTTTATTGAAATGGGTAGAAGGCATTAAAGTTGCGCTTTCCCGCCTTCAAGTGAGCAACCTGTTTGATTAATATTGATGGGAAAATTAGTATCTTCATGTATCAAGTTTCTATTGCTTCTCCTTTTCACAAGTGCACGTTTCAAATGTCTGTAGCCAACTTTACTGATGGACTGTTAGATTCATGCACCACCAGTCATTCATTTTCTGTTCTGCTTATCCTCACAAAGGTCGCGGGGGTGCTTGAGCCTATCCCAGCCAGTTAAGAGCTGTAGGCGGGGACACTCTGAATTGGTTACCAGCCAATCGCAGACACAATAAGATCAACGAGCATGCAGGGTCACACTCATACCTAGGAAAAATTCAGGACCCTATTAGTAAAAATTGTACAGTGGTACCTCTACTTGTGCAAAATGCTTTTACATAGAAAATATGTAAAAGAGTTGTTTCTTGAGGTCTGAGCCTGCGTAACATCATTTTAGGTTGTGTACTTATGTGCGTGTGTGCATACATTTACTGAGCTGCCACCTTAAATTATTCTTACTTATTCATTTTAATGGATTAATAATTAATTTAAATCTTTTTTTCTCTTTTTTGCATACATATTTCATTTTTATTTTTTATTTTTTCAAGGAGGAGATATTAAAGACAGTGGAAAGAACTATGCTAATTCAATGTAAAATACATTTTTATGTACAAGAAAACAAATCAAAGTTACGAAACCACTTCTGGAAGTTTGTAAGTAGAGGTATACCACTGTATTTCTTTGTATTGATTTTGGCTATTGACCTTTTAACCTTGTGACTGAATCATACATAATGAGCAATAATGAGGCAAATACTATGGTGCAAATGAAAAAGAATGCTTCCGTATAAATCCTCACCATTGTAATTTTGTCTGTGTTAAAAAAACAAATAAACAAAAAAGTAATGCACAGTTTATCCTGTATGTTTGTGTTAGAAAGCAAGATGCGGTGTCTCAGAGGCAATAAAGTCTTTATTTAAAAATGTAGGAGCTGTAGTCGTCTTAAGCTTGCTTCTTTGAAGATCAACGCTGAAGGTTAGGCTTGTGTGTGAGTGCTTTTGTGAAAGAGGCTTGTGGGTGTTTTTTAGGAAGGTTCGGTGAAAACGCCTTTTTCATTATGACTCTAAGGTTGACCTAAAACGAGTAAGAAAGGGGATCCTGGTAATGAGGCCCCGCTAAGTAACACATTTACAACATCAAAAACAATGAAGGGGTGGAGGTTTAGGAGCATTGATAATACTGATAACAATAATAGGCAGGCACTTTATAGGAATGAAAGCGACACAAGATTGTTGGAATACTCCATTGGAATTTAGCACTGAGCACTTTGAAAAATACAGACCAGATTAAACGTTAATTAGTGAGTCCCTTATCTGCAGTTATGTTCATAGATATCGTCCTTTTGTGTGCAAACACTCCCTCGACCATCTTTAAGCATTTTAGGGTAAATCTAAGAGGCAGAAATCTTAACACATGATATATCATCAATATATGACTCATCCGTACACTTCTGTATGAGATGGAAAAGTATCTATTTTCAGTATGTACTTGACTTCTATTTTAACATTTTTTGGAACAAGCCATTTACTTTGTTTACATGTACAAAAGGTTTGCTAGTACAGAAAGAGACTGCGAGACTGCAAGGTGCCCCTGGTAGCTAGGTGACTTCGTCACCATACTACCCCCGGTAGCTAGGCAAAATGAATGAAAGAAAGAATGAAAAAAGGAAATAAGAAAGAAAGACTGATGATACTCCTACCCCGGAAAAATCTGTAAATAACCACAGGTTCGAAAGGAGAGGGAAAAGCAAGTTTATAGACAAAAAGCTAAAACCATTTCTTTTTCCTTTAACAATATTTACCTCATCTGTGTGACATACATTACATTTTTATGTATACTTGGCCTTTGGCATCTGTCGGGGTTATGCTGGACTGTACACCACCCACGGGGGCTTGATTTAATACACCATGTTTGTATGTGCAACATGGGCAAAGTCAGCAGGGTGAACATATTTCTGTTTTGACTGGTTCTAAAAAGTATTTCTGTTTTTAAGGTGGTGGCCCGGCAGAGAGTGTTTAGCCCTTCGGCCTCGCATTTCTGGGGTCGAGGGTTCGATCCCAGGTGGGTCCTCACTGTGTGGAATTTGCAAGTTCTCCCTGGGATTGCGTGGGTTTTCTCTGTGTTGTCTGGTTTCCTCCCACATTCCAAAAACATACACTCAAAATTGGTATGAGTAGGCCTGGGCAAAAATTGTCAAAAATTGTTATCACGATTAAAAAAAAAAATCAGTCGATATTGATTATCACGATAACTATTTAATCTTTTTTCTTTCACATTTGAGACTTCAAACTTCAGGCAATGAGTAAATAAATGACCATGATTCAATTATGAAAGTACCCATGTTACCTTACTTTAAAAGAAAAGAGAATATAAAATATGATGGTTTTAAGTATTTTTGTTGTTCTGTTGTGCAATAAAGATAAGACAATGCCCTCATAACACGATGAAAAGGAATGAATAATAAAACCTGCAGAAATTTTGAAAGGCCTCTTTTTTGTTGTCTGTTTACAACAGCGATCTGCCTAACATCTGGCCCTGCTGATAGAAACGTGTGTCGCAGGCTATGGTGCAATGATAAAATTAAATATTTATTCTACACATTTTTACAGAATTGGAAAACCCTAAGAATGTTTGTTTCATGTTTGTCCTTCTACAGAAACCTTGTTAAAACAAACAAACAAACAAAAAATATATATATATTTTGTTTTAATATATATTTTTGTTTTAGTATATATATACACATCCCTTCAATTTAAATCTGGACGATCTTTCAGTGCCATTGACAGTGCTAGAAAGAAAAAGAAAGGAAAAAAAACAAGAATGTGCACATAGACTATGGATGTGTATTTATTTATCAAGAGGAGTATGTGGTTATGCAATAACTTTTTTGATTCTGTGCAATCCTCCCTTGAAAATCCTTGCCAGCCAAGGGGTCTATTTATTGTCCAGTTTATTTGGACGGTAGACTGTTGACCTGTAGTAGTTCTAAAACAAATAAATAAGTATCTATACTACAACACTTCAATATCAATAATTAAATATCATATCTGGATACTCTATTTTAATATTCATACTTTTGAAAGTCCTAACAGTGAATTAATTTAGCTCATATGCAAGACTTAATTTACTACACAAAGGATTCATAGATGTTCACGTTATTGATGATGAAGGGATAAAATTATGCAAAATAGTAGATTGGGATATTACCATGAGACTAAATGGTATATTCAGCTTTTGTCCTGGTACTGACCAGGACAAAAGCTGAAAGCGATTTTTATGAACATATTCTTGATTGTTCTGTCTATTCATCTCTGTCTGTTCTTGCAGGAACTGTCTTTCTTGGTTCTGTGGATAGAAATATAACCATCCACTTCTAGCAAAGTGCGTGGTTATGCTGGCAAACAGCACAGTCTGGTTGCATAGCAACAAAGTCAGCCCTTCCTCCCATCCTTCCTCTTGACTTCTTCTTGTCCATGTGGCTATTTGAAACAGGGTTGCTTGCAAACTGCCTTAACAGCATTACATGCTCACCCCTGTATGGACTGCCTTGATTAAATGACATTACCACTTGCATTTATTGTGTGTGTTTGTGGGTCAATGTCTTTTTTGTTTGTATAACGTTGCATTCATGCCATTAATCTACGGATTCCTATGAGGTAAACACATGAGGCAGAGTCAATTGTTTCCCTATTATATGTAGGGAATAAAATAAGACAGCAAATCAGCTTCATACTGAAGAAAGAACATTGATTTTTCTCCTCTTCAAGCATCACTGATAGCTCTCAACTCCACCCTTACACATTTGCGTTTGTCTTCTTTTTAATTTCTCGGCTCCAAACACGTTTCAATGTCTTTATAATAAAAAACAATGTGTTTGGTATCCCCTGTGGCCTAGTTAAAGAAATGTGCACAACTCATTTATTCACCCCCGCAGCAACAGTCATTCTGTGGAAAATGATATTAACAGATGCAGAAGTCACTTTACATCTCCGGTCGATGATGTGATATGACATCCTCCTGTCATTTTTCCCTGTTGATGTGACAGATGTATGCTTTCGTATCGGTGTATAAGAGGGACATGTGCACCCTTGAGTTTTCATTCATTTCATTGATTCAGCTTCCATACCACGCATCCTTGAAAGGGTTGTGGGGGTTGTTGGAGCCTAAACCAGCTGACTTCGGGCGAAAGGCAGACTGCACCCTAGACTGGTCGCCAGTCAGCTGAAGGGCACACACCCTTGAGGTTTCCTTAGTTTAAACATAAATTTCAATGTTTCATCTCATTTTCTGAACCGCTTTATCCTCACTAGGGTCGCGGGGGGTGCTGGAGCCCGTGACCGGACGTTTGGTCGCCGGACTTTTTGTCGCCGGATGTTTGGTCGCCGGACGTTTGTTCGCCGGACGTTTGGTCGCCCGGATAACCTTCCGGGCGACCAAACGTCCGGCGACCAAAAGTCCGGCGACCAAAAGTCCGGCGACCAAACAAGGTAAAACAACACGGTCTACGCATCAATCAAAGCCAACAATGGCCCTGAGCAGTTTCACTGAGCGGACGTGTGAATGTATAAGAGTGTGTATGCACATGGGTAGTCCCCTTAGGAAGGAACATCAGTCAGGGTCTTACCAAGTTCTCTAGCAAAACACAACAAAAGTACGGGAAATGTTGAGCTTTTCTTTAGCCTAATAATTAATATGGCATTAAGTATGACAAAATAGTAATTCACACTTTGTATTTAGGGAATTTGAGCAACAATTTTAAATGGTAATGATTAATAACCTTCCGGGCGACCAAAAGTCCGGCGACCAAACGCCCGAGTACCGCTGGAGTCTATCCCAGCTGACTTCGGCCAGAGGCGGGGGACACCCTGAATTGCAACAGACAGTGTCCAATCAGCCTACCATGCATGTCTTTGGAATGTTGGAGGAAACTGGAGTACCCGGAGAAAACCCACGCAGGCCCGGGGAGAACGTGCAAACTCCACACAGGTGGACCGACCTGGATTTGAACCCAGGACCCCAGAGCTGTGAGGCCGACATGCTAAACACTCAAGCCGCCAGGCCGCCGGTGTGTGAACAGTAATCCGGAATTATATGTCTTTGGCCAATCGCAGGGCAGAAGGAGACAAACAACCATTCACACTCACACTCAAACCTAAGGGCAAAACCGGAGTACCTGGAGAAAACCCATGCAGGCCCGGGGAGAACATGCAAACTCCACACAGGTGGACCAACCTGGATTTGAACGCAGGTCTTCCACTGTTAGGTCGACGTGCTAACCACTCTCACCCAAAATTATTTCCTCCTTACTGGGTTGATGCTAAAAAAAAAGTAATATTATCTGGGTTGATGCTAAAAAAAAAGTAATATAATCTGGCATGGAAAGTAACACATTTTATACTTTAAAAACAAAACATGTGGTGGTTCTTTAATCATCCCTATCTTTTAATGAAGATTTTTGCCAAAACATTTTCTGTCTATAACAAATTTTTAGTTCATTTAATTTGTAATTCAACTTTATCATGTTTTGCTACTAAATTGTTGCATGATAAATAGCCCTCCTTCACTCCTCTCCATTACCAATTTTAATTTGAAAAATAAATAAATATTAGTCATGAAAAAATCTCTGCGAAGTAAGACTCATGGCTTTTTCCCGTAAGGCCTAAATACCGAAAAGGAAGAAATATCCTGCTTAAGCAGCTAGAAATGTAAACTGTCATGACAGGATTTAACAGCAACACCAACCAGACTAAAAAATAACTCCAATGGTGCACTTGGGAACAGTTGAGTTCTGAATACTGTACTTTGACTTACTTAGTATTTGGCTGACTCTATATTTGTAATATGTGTGGGAATGAAAGATGGAGTCTGATCATGTGTGTACATTCAAGTGTGCCTTGATCCATATTCATTAGTTGCTTAATCCAGACACTGTGATGAACTTCACGTATTAAACATACAATCACGGAGCAGCTCAGTAAAACCGTTGGTTGGAATTTCTCTCCAGTTAATGTAAATTATGTCATTAAATGATGGATTCTTGATGGCCACATAAAGTTTCCATGTTAATATGCATGTAGAAAGAGGTACTGGGACTGTTTTTCTTCACATTTCCCTTGTAGATGTCCATTTAAAATGAAAAATTACCACGACAAAGGCTCCCTTTAGATTTCGTCCATAACCTTTTGAAATGTATCTCGTACTTCCTGTTTCATCTAATTCAAGCAATTTACAAAATAAGAAATAAACACACACAAAATTTTGGTAATTTTTTTTTTCTTAGCAGTTTAATTACCTCATTCATTTCCAATGGGGGAATTGACCCAATAGCAATAGGAAGTGACCTGAAAAATCCCCTAAATCTACAGAAACAGAGCCACAAATTCCCTAAAATAATCACTCCGTATTGCCCCAAAATTTACCGGAAGTGATTCAAAAATCAATGGACCTAAAATAATCTAGGAATTCACCCTAAATCAACTCATCCAATTCATTTAAACTGGGAGGACTGGCTCATGGAATCCAATCAATTTTGACTGAGAGGGATGAATTAATCATGATACTTTGCCCCTCCAAGTTATAAAAGATTGGGTGTGTCCAGAGCTGTCAATGACAGCCAAGGAAATGACATCATAATGTCCCAAAATTAATATAGGAAGTATGCAATCCCTATGCAATTGTTCCAGAAAATGGATATTCTAGTCTAAATAATTGCTCGTGAAGACAAATTATTCATTATTATTATTTATATATCTTTATTGACACGGATTGAGCGGAAGAATGAGAAATCAAAATAAACGACAAAACTGTGACAACATATTTTGATTTCCTCACAGAACTTTTCCATTTTCAAAGACACTACTTTGATAAGATAATCACTTGAATTAATGAAAGTATCATAAGGGATTTTGCCTCCTGTCATTGTAAAAAAATATTAGTATTGAAAATGTTATATTGTAATCAAGCAATCGTTTTGTAGGCTTCCTGGAATTTAATTGTAATTATGTGTAAGCGTACATTTCTGTGTCAAACACAGAGAAAAACATAAATTATAAATATGTGCTCAAGTGTTGAGTACATACTTCCAAATTAAAGTTCTATTTTCGAAATACAGCATTCATGCTTTTCAAGGATTACAGTAAATCTTAAAAGCTTAAAATTAGAACAGACAGTACAGACAGAAAAGAAAAAGAAAGTACGTTTGTGAGAAAAAAATGTGTAGCAGTAGTAGAATTTATTCTGTAGTGTGACTGGACAAAATCTTTGACAGACACCCTCATAACAAAGGCATGTTTTTTCTTATTTAAATATGACAGAATACATTTTTAAATTTTGGACACTGGAGAAAGATCAAATGCTGATCTGATGCCTTGAACTGTTTGAGTTTTGCAGCTGACTAATGACACTTATGTAAGGAAAGGCCAGGTTACATAACACGTCACAACGGCAGGAAGAACAAAGAACAGATTTCCTGGTCTCATGATGGTGAAATATAATACAGTATTCTTATGAAATGGACTCTATATCAGCCTGATGACAAATGAAAGACTTATTGTATATTTGCAAATATGCTCGAAGCCAGCGGCTCGGCGGGCAAGTGGTTAGCGCATCAGCCTCACAATTCTGGCGTCATGGGTTTGATTCTAGGTCAGTCCTCACTGTGTGGAATTGACATGTTCTCTCCAGGCTTGCGTGGGTTTTCTCCGGGTATTCTGGTTTCCTCCCACATTCCAAAAAAACATGCATGGTAGGCTGGTCGGACAGTCTAAATTGCGATCGGATGGCCACTGATTCAGGGTGGTTGTCTGTCTCTTTGTGCCCTGCAATTGGCTGGCAATTGGGCTTGTTGGCCTGCTGCCCGTGGATCACCTATTTACGGTCACGGACGCAGTACCCATCAGGCCTTTCACCCACATGCTATGATACACTTCTATATAATATATTTTTTCTTTTTAAACACACATGCTTAGATATTTCATACAAAATTAGTATAATTTTATCATTTTTAAATGGTTTAGGCACGGCGTAGTATTAAAGATCATTGAACGAATTATGCAAATTCAATGTGTAATATGCCTATACTCATGAAAAATCCAAGTTACGAAAAAATCTTGTGAACAAATTATTTTTTTTTGACCATATTACTACCCTTTTTCAAAATACATGAACAATGATGATATTCATATAATTTTTTCATAGCAATAGATATTTGCCTGTGATAAATTCATTTAAATTAAACTGATCTTGTGCACCGGAGTGCGACTGGTTGGCCACCAATTTAGGGTGTCCCCCACCTGGTGCCCATACTTAACTGGGATAGGTCCCAGCACCAACCTCCCCACCCACAACCATTGTGAGGATAAACGGTGTGGAAAGTGAATGATTGAATAATCTTGTGCATTCAAGTTTTTATTTTTTTTAATACTTGCACATACAGAGACTGGATCACAACTTCAGTTAGTGAGATTTTAGTAATCTAAAGAAGTAATGTCTCAAGGTCTTGCAAATGCTTCAAGGGAATTTTTTATTGTCCCTCTGTGCCAAGGGCAAATTTTACACAGACAATAAAACCTTTCATTTAATTAAATGTATCCTGTAAAGTGCAAACACACCAACAAGGACCATTTGTTAAACTTCATTCATTATTGACAAATGATTGCCGGCACCCTTAACTGGCCTATAAGGTTACCAGAGGCTAGTGGGTTCAATAACAGTTCTTGTTGAAGTGAGGTGATGATAACATCATACAGCTATTGATCCTTAATGAATTAATTCTAAATTGTAGGCAATAGGCGTGTTAGGTATTGGTTCTGTCATGTTTTGCCTGTGTTTTGGTGTTTGAGTTTTTTTCCCCTGTGTGACCTGTCCTTGTGAATGCCCATTGAGTTCACCAGTTGTTTCCTCGTCCCTGGTGTCTCTCTTGCTCGCTTTCTCTCGTGTCACCCAGGTGTTTCTAATTGTCTTGTCAACCCATGTCTGTCTATTTAAATAAACCCTGTGCATCTGTCAGTCCTTGTAGTAACGTCTGGTGTTCATTCCTGTTTCTACCCTGCCCTGTTCAGTCATATACCTGTTCTATGGTCACATCTAGTGCTCCTCATACCCCCTGTGTTTTCCATTTAAGGTATAGTTCGTTTGTCTTATTTCTTAGTTTGTAACTTTTCCCAGTTTTCGTATTAAAGCCTTTGTTGTTTTTGTGAACAAGTCTAAGTTATTAAAGTTATGTATGCACCCTCTCTCACACCCTGGTGTCCGCCCCTCTTGGACAGTCTCCCCACAGACCCTTCCCTGGACAATTTTTCTGCCGACCCCTATCTGGTTTCCCGTTTGGCCATCTATTTTGGAGCTCCGCATGATGGCCTGCAAGGGAGCCCAGGTAGGAGTTTTGACAATTACCTCTGTAATGCAGTGGCGTGTGCCCCGGCCCCTTGCTCGCCAGCGCTGGTCATAGCCCCTGCTCACGAGCAGCTACTACCCTACCATGCATTTTTAAAAAAAGATGTAGCAGAGTGCCGATGTACCCAGAGAAAGCCTCCACAGGCACGTGCTAACCACCTTGCTGCCTATTTAAGCCAAATATTTCTATAATTTAATGCACACAAGGATTTTCCTTATTCTGGCCTGTTTGGCTGAATATGCATTTTATGCATTTAGTATTATTTCAAAAGGAATTGATTGTTTCTTTTTTTTCTTTAATTTAGTATATTTGAACCAAGCAATTCCCCCTGAACAGCCCACGATACAAATCTCTTGGGAGATGATGTCAATGTCTGTGATCTATACCATCCATCCTTTTTCAACACCACCTGGTCAGGGTCGAAGGGTCCTGGAAAACATCACAAATGACTTTGGGAGGAAGGTGAACTGAATTCTCAGGACATGCTCAGATTTGGAAAGCCAAGTCATATTCATGCTGTTAAAAGTCCTGTATAATGTTAACCTAAAATGAATACATTGAAAGATTGGGCGAAAGTTAAGACTGTTAACAACCCTCACAAATTTGAATGAATAATAAAAAAATAATAATTAAATGAGGCTTTAAAACAGCTTGTCCTGTCAGTGCTAGGGTTCTATAGATGTGTCTGTCCTAACTCTCAATTAAACTGCTGGCGCCTAATAGCGTTGATTGCAAATGTGTTTGTGTTTTCTCTGTCAACACTAATGTGCATATTTGAACTATCTTAGACAGAATACAATTCTAAAGGAGAAAACAGTGTATTTCTGAGTCTGCAGCAGAACAACAGTACAGTATTTTATCGTTTTAAAATTATCAATATGCATTACTGTGTCTTCCGTTTTAGAATGCGAATTTCCACATGATTTAACAATGATGCAATGTACCTATTTTTTTTTATAAAGAACAAAATGTCATGTTGCATCCATTGTTGTGGAGATCTCATGGCTGACTGGGGAGCTGAGCCGAGGATGTACTGCTGATACGAGGTGGCATCTTGGCGAGAGAGACTGTGGATACTGTGCCATTAACTGGCATAAAATTACACGCAAAGCCCTGTTGTTTCTGCTTGAAGTTTACAAAACTATCCTTTGTAAAATTCTCACTCAGTGCAGAGTGGGCTTCAGAATGTGAGTGCTTATCGGAACAGTAGTTATGCCTGTCATGTTCGCCTCGGGTGCGTAGCGAGAGAGAACCCAGGATGCAAGTGGCAGTAAAAAAGGCAAAGGAGGTGCTGGTGCACAATTTAGGATTTTATACAAAAATACTCATACAAAAACAATAAACACGGGGACCAAAATGACGACTAAACCGGGGAAAACGCACATCAACGAAGAGGCAAAAACATGACTTATATGGCTGAGACCAAATGAAACAGGCAAGGTAATACTCCCACAAAAGATGTCAAGGTTTCTAATCATAAAATACAAACAGCAGGCCAGGAGAGGAAAGGGAAGCCAGGAGGGACACAAGGGGCGAAAAACACACACAATCACCCAGCCAGCACACACAAGGAAAACACACCTGCACACACACACACCTCCACTAAAACCTCAACAAAATGTGACCTTTTCACCATGTCTTTATCCCACTTCAGACACTAAATTCCAGTATCAATTTTGTTTTTTAGTGGGACATAGAGGCCATAGAAGATTACAGCAGCACGCCACTTTTACAAACTGAGCATACCAACTGTTGCTGTTGTGAGGGGGTCTTGTAAAATAGGTCTCCATTTATGTGCTCTCAATAAAGTTTGATTTTCATCTCATTTCTCATCTCCTCGGGAGGTGAGATAACATCATGTTGTTCATTGCATTATGGGATCCAGGAAATCTGCATATAAAAGGCATTGTTGTATTGGTCTGATAAAATGGAAAGCCTACTGATTTACATAGCGGTAGGGGAAGGCTAGAAAGGAGTGACAACAACAAGTTGCGTTTTAAACCTGTTTTAAAACTTCACAAATCACACCAAAAGAGTTTCTTCCGGTAATTCAAAACTCAGATGTCACTTTTTCTCCGCATCTGCTCATGTTTTCAGCTCTTATTTTTGGACAGATTTTATGTGTTTAGAAGAAAGTCATTTAAATGATCTCACAGCATCTTTAATGTTTTGATCATTGATTGCCTGGGCTGTCCTCATTTGAAACCTTATCATCATTTCATGTTCTCTCCAACCTGCTCTGAGTCTTCTGACTTGTGGCTTCTGACAATGTGTTGTGGTTGCAAACTGATCTGCCAAAGACTATAAGATCTTATCTGATGCTGGTCTAATGAGGCTAAGACATCCTTCAAAGTTCAAGATTCAAAGCCGCTGACAATTGGTGAAGCATTTTTTATTAAGTGCTCCTAAGTGCACCACCAACCTTTGTTGCGCTCCTAACCTCCTACCTTCCTCCTACTTCCCTTTTTTCGTAATGTCTGGGGATCCTGTTTGATCTGTAACATCACAACAGCAGCACTGTTCCTCCACACAAGCTCATAAATTGACTGACAAGCGCAAGTTGCCTCAACACCCTCCACACACAAACATTAGGTTAAAGAGAGCTGAAGAATCATATGGCCCTTTTGCCAGTTGAGTAAGTGAAGATTGTATAAATAACCCTTTAAGTGCAAGCAAAGTCAAGGACAATTTTCAGGCACATACTGGCACCACTTAAAAAAATCTTGTCTGTGAGATCTGTTACTAGGATTAATTTACCCACAACCCCGAATGTTACCCACTGGCTACCAATGAGACCAATGTAGTCATGATGTGACTCTATCATCAATGTGTCCATGAGCGAGATGCTGAAATTGTTGAATATTGATGAGCTTCCATCCTTTCCGGTTTAGAACTATCTATTTGCAAGTGGTTTTGTTCCATCACCCTGATAAATAAATAGCATGAAATTCTATGTACAGCTTTCAATCACACAATCATTCTGATAATGAGGTACAACACTCAGCGCTTTATTGTAATTATGCATTTACCACATTCTCAGCTAGATGATGTAATAAATACATATTTTTGTGGTGCAAGTGGAAGTAGTGGTGGCCTAGTAGATTCTTTGAAGATGGGGTTTTAAATCTGGGCTCAGGTCATATTCATGGCGTTTTCATGGGCTTCTGTTGCTTGCCTGGGTTTTTTTTTGTAGGTATTGCTGCATCTTCGTACGTTTAACATCATGCATGGTGGGTTACTGAAGATCCGAAATTATCTGGAGCTTTAAATGTAAAAGTGATGTTTCTTTATTTTTCTTTTTTGATATGTACCTTTCACTTAGCTAGCAACTAGTCCAGCATTTAGCCCGCATTATGCTCTAAGTCAGCTGGGATAGGATCCTCCACATATTTTTTTCATTTTCATATGACTTTTTAATCTTGATCTGCTCAATTCTGTGCTTGAGGGAGCATTTTGGACTAGGTTCTGTGAATTTTGTGGACAGGTGCCTGTACTTTGCAAAGAAAAGATGTTGGTGTGAAAACTGCAAGTAATTCCAACTAATCAGCAGGCTATATTCCATTCCCTTTAAAAGCATCATGTTTGTGGGTGCAGCTCGTCTTTAGTTTGATGGTAGGAGAAACTAGTTTCCTCAGTTACATTTTTAATTGTGCTTTGTATGAGGAAGAAGCAGACCAAACATAGAGATCGCACCTGTTTGGCCAGAGGATAAATGGGCATTTTTAGCCTACCTTCAACCTGATCTCGTTCCCTCTGTGTGATTTCAGAAATACATCGATGATAGCGAATGAGTTCTACAATGACAATGATGAGTAAAACATCTCCATCAAATGAAAGCAAGGTTTTCGGTGTACAAAATTTCATGAATTTGAATTTGGTGGTGGCACAAAAATACGTTTGCATCACACTTTGCGCAGAAGCACCAACGTGCAATAAAACAACTGCAACAACAATAAATTCTGTTATTAGCATATTAAATTAAGACTCAGGCACATTTCAGCCAAGTGGACCCACATGAATCTGTAACAAAGACTGAGCCCTAGGTTTTGCCAGAAGTAAGACAACACAGGAGATAAGCTTCCTTTGGTTTATGATATTGCATTCTATTGGATGAATGATTTGTTACCCAGACAACTGTCTGAGAGAGAGTAAATATGAAGCAGGTGTTTTACTTAAAGTTGGTGCACCATCATGCACGCATGGGATTTGTTTTAGTAAGAAAAGAAATGCTATGAATCAAAGCTCAAAACAAAGTCATATACCAAGATAAGAGGGTGGATCCCATCTGTTCCTAGAGGCAGCCCTCTGATTAGGTGGATGGTGAGGGTAGTGATCATTGGATAACGTGTAGGTCAACTAACCCAGCTTCACCAACCTCACAAACCCTTTCAGGTTATGACGGCATGGGATTTATTGTGTGTATACGCTAGTTCATGTGAGTCTAGTAAAATATGAGTATGTTGTTGTTCTGCCAGTGCTGTATTTAGGTTAGAGAACAACAGTAAACAGTAATCCTTTCTTAATGAACATATGTTTTAATCCCACAAACATGCGGCATACACCATGTGTCAAGTCAAATACAACAGTTCATTTTTCATCAATTATGAATAAATTAAGACTGTGAGTGTGAGTGATTAAGACTTTGAGGTGCCACAAAGATGGATTTCTTAGATGGAAAGATTAACATTGAAACAGGAACTGTACATGGGGCCCACTGGCCTTAAGTGCATGAACACTCAGAGGTCAGATAATGGTGTATTAGTAAGCGGGCTTGTGTCCAAGCACATCCGACGAAATAGTAATTCCCCGTGTCTGCTCGGAGACTTTTCAAACCACAGCTCCAGTTTCTGCTTATGTCATTATTGAGAAGCTATCAAGTGAGCCGTCACAGACGTTGTTGGTAATCATGTCAATGCATAACATACTCGCACATACATCCCACCCACACAGTGCGAGGCTCCCACATTTCATTTCCAATTTTTATCTTTGTTTTTTCCGTGTTTTCTACCACATTTGAATATTTCGGGCAATTCAGATCTAAAATATTGTAGACTATATCATTAGTAATCGTTAAAGCATATTGTATTGTGTGGCAACCCACACCTTTACCGACGAGTTACAGGGAAAGGCAAAATAAGGCAAGGCAAGGCGAAATTATTTGTATTGTAATTTTTAAAAAAAGTAGCGTTGGAACTATTGTCATTACATGCATTACGTTACATAACGAAAATACATTTCCGGCTGGTGGCGGTATGATTGTGAGTGTCAATGGGCATCTGGCTCTCTCTGTGCCCTACAGCTGACTGGCATCTAGCCTAGGATGTCGTCTGCCATTTGTCTGAAGTTGTTTGGGATGGGCTCCAGCAACCGGGAATCGAGCCCGCGCCTGCCCGCACCGAAGTTAGGCAAGTGAACCTCTATACCATGAGGCCGCTTTACAAATAAAATCTAAATATAAGTACCTCGACCTGTGTGAGGATAAATGGTACAGAAAATGAATGAATGAATAAAATTAAATGATGTAACAATCCTTCCTTTCTTCCTGGTTCGGTACCATTCGTAAACTTGGTCCCTCTTCCATAGAATTGGGGGTTTTAGGGTTTTTGACTATGCGTAGTGCTGTGCTCTTTTTCACTAAGTTTTAGATGACGACCAGTACCCAAGTGCTTTCCCTACCATGGAAACCACACCTGCCTTAACCTTACACATCTGTTCCGACTGTTCTTTTAATTTTGGGGACTTTTCAACTTGTCCGTATTCCTTTCCTTAGATATTGCTTGCTTTAGTTGGTATTCTCACATATCATTGTCTTCTTCATGTTGTCCACTATCACTGTCTGATTGGTTGGTCAGAACCTGTTTGTTATTCAAGAACTGGAAGTCACACAAAAGCACGGCCTTGATGTTCCCAGTTACTTTGTGATGCTGTCCATTGGGATTTGTGTACTTATTCTATGTTCTGTATGGGCATTTATCTGTTCGTCCATATACTTTTATCAGATTAGTTTAAATTAAACTTTATTCATCCCGTACTCGGGAAATTCACTTTGTTGCAGTAGCAAGAAGGTGAAAACACAGACCCAGGAAATACATTGCAGACATAAATAAAATAGAAAATAAATAAATAAATAAAAAAGCATAGAGCTTCTCTGTATACTCTGATTCGGCCAGCATTGTTGACCCTGCTACTATTTGCTGGACTGTGACCAGTGTATCTTTGCACAGTTTGCACCTTGGGTCTACGTATATCCTGGCATCTATGGCATCGATATTAGCCTCTTCTCAAATGTGAGGGTGAAACACATTGCATAGAGGTTTGTCACCCTATTTCCTTTACATTCAGGTTTCGGCTGTCAGGGGCATTGACTAAGCAATTCATCTGTTGAGGCCATTTTTTATGTATTTGTAGAACTTCAATGTTTCAATGTTTTCATTCTGGATCGTTCTGAGCCTTCTTCTTTCCAGGCTGCTGGATTTGTGTTGGAACCTTGATCTAGTATCTGTTGCATATTTTTCCTCTTTTGGACAATTATTGATTCTGGCAGGATATTTGAGGACTGGTAGTTTGTACATATCTCATCGCATCTCATTTTCTGAACTGCCAACAACTGCCGGGGGTGCTGGAGCCTATACCAGCTGACTTTGGGCCGGCCCGGGGAAAACATGCAAACTCCACACAGGAGGACCGACCTGGACTCGAACTCAGGACTCCAGAACTATGAGGCTGACGTGCTAATCACTCAGCCGCCGGTCCGCCAGTTTGAACCTGTATATTTAATTAAGGCATAAATACATTCATTCATTTCATGAATTGGTTATCCTCACAAGGGTCGCCGACGATGCTACAGCCTATCCCAGCTAACAACGGGGACCAGGCGGGGCACAGCCTGAATCGGTGGCCAGCCAATCGCAGGACACAAGAAGACGGACAATCATTCACGCTCACACCTAGGTGCAATGTAGAGTGTTCAACCAGCCTACCCTGCTTGTTTTTGGGATGTGGGAGGAAACCAGAGTACCCAGAGAAAACCCTCCCAAGCCAGGGGAGAACATGTAAACTCCACACAGT
The DNA here is from genome assembly GCF_051989625.1 of Stigmatopora argus. Taxonomy (NCBI): domain Eukaryota; kingdom Metazoa; phylum Chordata; class Actinopteri; order Syngnathiformes; family Syngnathidae; genus Stigmatopora; species Stigmatopora argus. Next base: position 4,623,824 of record NC_135400.1, read on the forward strand.
GAGGACCGATTTGGGATTGAACCCTCAATCCCTGACTGTGAGGTCGACGCGCTAACCACTCGGTGGGAGGCATAAATACTACATATATTGTTTAGAAAAAGAGCAGTTTTGGGCACCAGATTTGTCATTGAGCTGTATTTTAACTAATATGATCATGAGATGTTGCACTAACTAGCTAATTTGTCTTTTTATTAACCCTTGAGCAGACAAACAGACCTGCAAAATCTTGTCCTGACCGGCAACTGACTGTTCCAGATGGTGGGAAACCAAGCGGGTATTAGTGGTTAATGTGACAGAGACGGTAGCGGGTGGGGCTTGGTGGCTCACGTAGGGGCGATAGGGTTAATGCTCTCTGATTGGAATGCACAGATGCCCCAGCACACCAACAACTCCATGTACACGATCATGTTGTCACACAGCTGAGTATGTTAAGACTGCACAGATATTTTCAGGAAGCTCGGGGAGACTTCAAAGGGCTGCGTGACTCAGCAATGCATGCTTTTTCATATCTTCTGATTGATTTTTAGTTTATCAGAGTCTATGTAGATTCTGCTTTCCTTCTCGGGTTCTCTCCATGACCTTATATACTGTAATTTTGTTAAACTCACCCTCATGTCTCTTAATTAGTCGGTTGAACTTTAGTTTTAGCCTCATTGGTTGAACTTTTAGCCTCACTACAAATTTTCCATTCTATGAAGACATTTTGGACTATTGTCAACTTCCAACATTGTGGGAATGATTGAGTAAGGCTATTTTAGTTTCTCCAATAACTGGGAGTTTGTCATGGAGTGTCAAGTTTGTGATCTCAATCCCTTCAAACACTTTTGGAATAAACTGCAGCACAAAATGTGAGACAAGCTTCTCAAGTCGTGTATTACATGATGCAACTCATTTCCTTCTCTTTTTATTTTCTCTGGGTTTAATAATCCAGATTATCAAATACTATTGTCCTGACACCGTACTGACTGCCACTGTCTATAAACTCTTTTGATCTTCTGGCTTTACGAAAAAAGGGACACATCATTGAATACATTACCTTCTGGTAATGAAATGTTTTCATTATCTTTAAACTAAGGCCCTTTTGTTTTTTCTAGTCCCTCGTTTCTGTTTTGTCTTCCAGAAGCAAGAAGCTGGCTGCCATGAACATTTCCCACCATGCAAGATGACCAAACTCTAGTAGAAAAGCTTTGTCAAAATTCAGTCGGCTATGTATCCTCTTAATAGCCAATGACCTTGAATTCTGGCACACTAATTAAATGACTAAATCTTGGCAAAGAATATTCATAAATAACTTTTAAAGACACAGATCCTTATTTATTCCATTTATTTTCTATACCACAAATCCTCACAAGTACGTGTATTTAAATTGTGCAATAAAAATACTTTTTGTAACAGTTTGCTTCTGAATATTTGAAACCAATTATGTAATCATATGAAAGAATCTGGAAAAGGGCTTATGGGATAGTAGTTGAGACTTGCTTGATCGTGCGGCCAGTTGGAATATGAAATGGAAAGTGGGTCAGAAGAGGAAGTGAGTCCTGAAGAACATGATTCCGTGGAGATTTTATCATTAAAGTTCAAACTGGTAGCAGAATCCCCATAACGTTGCACAAAAAAACGACAGAGAGAAAGAGAGTGAGAGAGAGCGCGAGAGTGTGTGTGTGTGTGTGTGTGAGAGAGAGAGAGAGAGAGAGACCCAACACTTTCCAAGGCTCCATTAACATCCGAACTCGGGCGCCTACTGAATGTTAACTATCGCACAACCATTGCATATGAAAAACAATGTTAACTCATCATCTGAAAATATTTAAACCAGGATTTTTAACTGGTGTACTTATGGCGACGCCGGCGGCAACAATGGCAGCTAGGCCTACTTTTTTTTCAATTCTGACGTTGTTGTTAATAAATCTTCATTGGAGAAATGTAATTTGTCACTTGGTCACAGCAGTCTTTGGTAAAATTGTTTGATCAACAGTAGATTATTTACTGGCTGGTCACTCTTGCTCAATCCACTCAGCTCACTTGGTCAGACTGAACAAAAAAAAGACTAGATCGGCAGTCTTCATCTAATCTCATCTCCTTTTATAAACCGCTTTATCCTCATTAGGGTCGCGGGGCATGCTGGAGCCTATCCCAGCTGACTCCAGGCCAGAGGCGGGGGACACCCTGAATCGGTGGTCAGCCAATCGCAGGGCACAATGAGACGGACAGCCATGCGCACTCACACCCATACCTAGGGTAATTTAGAGAATTTAGCTTTTGACGGGGAAAAGAAGTAAATTGCTGGCCACCAGAGAAATAAAACTAAAGGGTTGAGGGCACAGCGCACAAACCCTATCTTTCGCTACTTCACCTCCAGACTCTGGCTTCCTGAAATTGGGTTAAAACTATGTTTTGTGCTTTTTGGTTTATTTTACAAACAGAAGGACTACTCTTGGCTTATTGAATTCCAATCCATCGATTTCAGTAAAGTATCCTCTGAGTTGATAGTGGGACTTTAATCTGGTGTCGCTATTTAAACGCCAATATTAAATAATGTTTAAAAAAAACAAGCTAATTCGAATACTTTTTAAATTACGAAAAATAGTCACTTCCCTTGAAAGGGTTACATTTCTTAAGAGTAATTTTTTGAATATATGTTCGCTTTAGTCACCATTGTCCCTGAAAGGATTTTAATATGGGTCATCACATTTATATGTGCACAACACCGACTTGCACTAAAATAAAATCAACTTGGAAAGAACAACTTTGAAAGTGTAATTACTATTTTAATATAAGCACCAGTATCAGCCTTTTTAGTAGTTGGGTATTGAATTTGAATGTGCTGAAACCTAAACTGAGCTCAACCTGAAGAGACCAATTTAAAAGTGTAATTAATTTTTTAATGTAAGCAGGAGGATCAGACTTTGGTGCTCAGACACCAGCAGTGTTTGAGCGCCTTGCAGTGCAGTCATGTGGATTCAGATGCCTCTGATGTGAAGGAGAGTTCTTCTTACTGCTTAGCCTGGAGGGAAAGAGCTCAAGGTCTCACTCCCTTCAGACCTTAAAGGCATATAGACTGTAAGCTACAGAAGACATTACTCGCATGGTTATAATTGCTTCGCATGCTGCTTGCTTCTATTGTCTTATGCAGTTGCGTTGGGGGTGGGGGTGCAACTGGACTGATGAACAGACCATTTTTTCTAATCTCTTATCTGTCATATCAAATTCGCTCTCACTAGGAATTTAGGAGTTTGTCCCTTAGTTCCGTTTGTTACGGAGAATGTCAACGTCTTATACTGCATGTATATTGTTTTTTTCATTTCTAACACACGGCAAACCAAGCCATACCAGCTAAATGACATGAGATCCACGTACAAGAACTGTGTCAAATATTCTGCCTTTAAATATGTCAACTTTGATTGACACTTGGGGGAATTTATAGTCCATATTCATAATTAATGCTTTCTGTTATATACAATTTCCTTTCTCAGTAGGGAGACAGGTCTCCCATTCCATCTGCCCATCCATTTCCACCTTTCTCCATTAACATGTCAACATCTCCCTTTTCTATTCTCAGTCTCTATGTGTTGCTATGAGCTGTCCCAAAGTCTGCCAGTGGGCTGTGTTCATGCTGATGTGAGAGAAGGTGCCCTTCATATTGTAGGTCTTTGGATTGAAATATGTTTTTATGTTTTCTTCAAACAGGCTAGCAGTTTGCCCTTCATGCTGTACCCAAAGCTTTATATTTTCTGCAAAAAAGGCAGACTGGATGCAGACAATGCAAAGCGCGGATAGTCGTTTGTCTCTCTCTGTGCCCTACGGCTGACTGGAGACCAGTCGAGGGTGTACTAGTCTGCCTGTTGCCCTAAGTCAACCCTTACAAGAATGCGTGGTATGGAAAATGAATGAATGAATGATATATACAATGGCACATGGCAGGCAGCACCTTGCTGGTTTCTTTAACATGAGTGAGCGCCGAATGAACCATTTGACAGAGTACTCAGTGTTAGCACAAAAACTCCACTCCACACTTAAAAGCTAGTGTCAGGAAAAGAACATTCGTTATCATTAATTTTGATCAAAACAAAATCCCAGTTTTGAATGTTTTTACACTTGTGCAAATGCATTGTCTTGTTTTTTTATTCTCATTTCCCTTTCTTTTTTCTTGGTACCATTGGACTTCCAAACTGTTGTGTTTTCAGTTATACTTTCAGGTGTATTTTACATATTGGTATATTTACCAATGTCTTTTCTATCTTAGTCTTTTTACAGGATGACAGATTTCCTTCAAAAACTGTGCATGATGTTGCTCCATACTGTGTGCGACTGTGTGGGATTATGTAACTGCTCCCTCTGTTCCTGTTGTCTTTATAATTCCAAAGATATTTCCCCCCTCCCCAATTAGTAGAATGCTTACATTGCTATGTTGTAAGAAAGAGAGATGGAAAAGACCGATTAAAGTGCCCTGCTATCTGAGTTTTAAAAAAGCGCTGTTTCTCAGTGTACTTTTCTTAGTCCTCAATAATGCATTCATCAAATGCATATTTTAGTCGCTCGGTGCAGAGAGACGTTGTTTTTCTACACGTATATTTCACATGTCCGGAACACACTGTAAATTCATGTGCTGTGTGTTTGAGGGAAACCCTCACAATTAACGCATGGTGAGTCTCCACCTCTTCAAATACGTCAGAAGGAATGTAGGACGAAGGAGTATAGGAGAGTGGGAGGGATTATTGTGTAAAATATAGATACCCATCCAAATTTAATGCATCAGAACTGACGATGTTGTATAATAGAGAGATAATTATGCTTAGGTGCTATTCCTTTGGAGCTGCGTGCTTTGTTGTCACCATCTTTGACAAAGTGTAGAAATGATAAAGAAAGCTTGTGATGAGATTTTTCTGCGATTTGTATCTTTCTGTGTTTTGTTTACGCCCTTTGTTTTATCTGCCTAGTCCAGGGGTGGCCAACTCCAGTCCTGGAGAGCTCCTATCCAGTCTCTTTTCCATGTCTCCCTCCACCAACACACCTGAATGAAATAATCGAGGTCGTTATGAAGGTTCTGGACAGCTTGTTGCTGAGTTGATAGTGTGGATAGGGGCTCTCGAGGACCACAGTTGGCCACCCATGGCCTAGTCCATTCAATTATTTATGCATCTTCCATACCGCGCATCCTCGAAAGGGTTGCAGGGGGTTGCTATAGCCTAACCTAGCTGACTTCATGCGAAAGGCAGACTACACCCTAGACTGGTCACTAGTCAGCCGTAGGGCACAGAGAGAGACAAACTACCATACGTACTCACAATCATACTGCTACCAGCGGGAATTGAGCCCGTGCCTACCCGCAACAAAGTCAGGCGAGGCGGCTCCATTCAAATATTTTTATATCATTCATCACTGATTGCATGGTATTGGAGCCAGACATCATTAAAATTTAGGTGACATATGACATTGTCATTCATTCATCTTCTATATACTGCCCATCCTCGAAAGGGTTGCAGAGGTTGCCGGAGCCTAACCCAGCTGTGTTCGGGCAAAAGGCAGAATACAGTGTGTCGTAGGGCACACAGAGAGACAAAGGACCATCCACACGGCCAATCATACCGCTACCAATGGGAATTGAGCCCACACCTGCCTGCACTCTGACTTCAGTGCAGGCAGGTAGTGAACCTCTACACCACAAGGCAGCCATATGACATCATGCACTACATTATGGCCCTTTTTTTCAATGCGGCTTTTTTTCTTTCTTATTTTTTTGTTTTTTTGGGTGGGGGTTGCTGTTTTCTTGTTCCACTTTTCACGCTTTGAACTGTAAAGCTTTTCACATGGTTTGCACTTTCTCCACTGCCCTCAGTAATACCACTTAGTACGCTCCTGTGATGGTCACAGATGAGACACAGAGATGAGAAAAGCAGGAAGCAAGGCTTGATGATGAAAGTGTGGGAGTCAACGTGGAAGGCAGAATACTGGAGAATAGGATGTTGGGGGGAAGGGCAAATGGCCGAAACAGAGCAAGAGAGAAGGCTGACAGAGAAGTATTGATTATCTGTGAGATGCATAGGCCTATTCCTCTTGATTTGTATGGGCGCCAATATGTAGTTGAAATTGAATACTGTGTATGTAGAGAGAGGTTTTTTATTTATTTATTTTATTTTCATTTTCTACTTTTGATTTTTTTTATCAAGTTGAGTATTTACCCCCTTGTGGAGGGACTGCATTTACTATTTGGAGTGTGACACACTAATAAGATAAAAAAATAACACACCATATACAAAAAAATAATTGATATTGTAGGTCACATGGAATAAACCTTTTGGGGAAAAATGTGTCCTTAAATAAACTGTGAAAATTCCTGTTTTATCTCTTTTAAATTTGATTTCTTCTTTTTAGATTCTGATTTTGTTTTAATGTTATGAAATAAATTCATTCCATTACATCAGCACGCACATATGAATCAAAATTTAAAATTTGTTATAGTGACAAAAACGGTTTCAACTTTTTTTTAGCACCACTGTTTAAATTTATTTATTTTTGTTACTGGAATTTGAATCATGTTGCAATTGAAAAGCACAAAAAGCAAATATAATGGAAAATTGCTATGTTTTCATTGTCCATTAATGTCTTGTATGTTCAGAGTGTAAACAGCCTCATCCATGTCGATATGTCGTAAAGAAATCTCCGTTATTCTGATATGTACGCCATTATAATGCAAAAAAATGTTACAATTAAAAAAAAGATGTTCAAGAAAAAATGCCATTGTAGGAAAAGAAAACTGTCTATGATGAGAAGATGCTTAGTTAGGAAGCTCTGAGTCACTACAACTGGAAATTTCTGGAAATTTCTTGAAATTGCTTAGAATGTGGGCGGCCCAACAGTGTTCTGGGGTCGTGGGTTCGATTCCAGGTCGGTCCTCACTGTGTGGAGTTTGGATGTTCCCCCGGGCATGCGTGGGTTTTCTCCAGGTACTCCAGTTTCCTTCCACTTCCCATAATCATGCAGGGTAGGCTGGTTGAAAAGTCTAAATTGCCCCTTGGTAGTATAAGTGTGAGCGTGAATGGCTGTCCGTTTCCTTGTTCCCCTGCGATTGGCTGGCCACCAATTCAGAGTGTCCCCCTCCTGGTGTCTGAAGTCTTGCATCATTTACCTAGTCCTGAATTTGTGAGTGACTGTAGTGTTAAATATTTGGTTGAACTGCGAAAACCCAGTGTACTTTTTTAATGAAGATGCTTTAAAAAAAATTGATCGTGTATTGTTAATAGTTGTTCAACAACCATATGATTGACTGTAATGTGAAATCGATCCTGGGAGGTAGGAAGCCAACAGGTGGGCGAATTAGACAGTTGTTAGGAGGGTGTGTTCATGAGCTGGTTTCATCTGTCAATGCCCTGCTTGCATGCACACAGCTGAGAATGTGAACTTGCGACCCCACACAGAGCATTTCCCGCAACAAACTGTTTTTGATTACAATTCCTCTACAATGCATAACATTTACTTCAACAGAGGGTGACTCACTGACCAAAGCATCCCTAAAATATGTTTTGGTCACTGAGTGGTGTATGGGCTTACTAATAAATACAAGAAACCTGGAAGAATTGTGCAAGTATTAAATTTACTTGGTAGAATTTCTCCATAACTATTAATGGTTTTGTTGGATTTTGTTTAATCGAGTAGATTCATTTAAAGTGATCTAAAACTACATGTTAACATACTCTATGTCCAAGAATCCCATTGTCTCAAAGTTAAACATATTCATTAGTAGGACTGTGAACCTCTGTGTATCTCCCTTTAAAATATATATTGTGCTACAAGACTCACAGTAATGATTATTGGATTGGATTGGATAACTTTATTCATCCCGTATTCAGGAAATTTCATTGTGACAGTAGCAAGAAAAGGCATAGTTATAAGTTAGACAGTACAGTCGCAAAGGCCGCAGAACAACAAAGCAAAAGCACAAAGTACAAAGCAAATCAAAGTAAATGGGATCATTAAGAATCACCAAATCAAATCATTAAGACAGAAAAGCAGCAAAAACACAAAAACGAGCAAGAGTGGACGGAGCTACCGCCACCGACTGCCACTTGAACGGCGCCATTTTGGTTGAGGTAGCAAAAACGGATACAGACTCAAAAGACGTAAAGGTGTTGCTCCTTCTGCTGCGTATTGCAACAGCTAGTCCCATGTGAGTGACAGCATAGGCATGGCTGAATGGTTCCAAAAAAGAACAAGCCAAAAGAAGTCAGGCTTACAGAACAAGGAAAGTTGTAAAAACATTAAAGTAAAAATTATAACGTACAAAGTAAAGTAAAAAACAATGTATGTATTAAGAAATATCAAAATGTAATGAAAAAAAAGATAGAGGGCTGTAAAACACGAAAAACATAAGTGTACAGAGCTACTGCCACTGGCTGCCGCGTAAACGGCGCCATCTCACATTATATTCATACAGCAATTATCGATACATGGGTCAGGAAAGAGAAAAACAAGCTGTTTTTAACTGAAAAAAATAACAATGTTTAATTTTTGCATTAGCATGCACAATCTGTCAAAAGCATTTGTCTTCCACACATTAGGAGAATTTTTCAGTGCATTGGTTGTGTAAATCAATACATTCATTAATTTTCTAAAACGCTTTATCCCAGCTGACTTTGGGCATGAGGCGGGGACACCCTGAATTGGTGGCCAGCCAATCGCAGGGCACGAGGAGACAGACAACCATTCATGCTCACACTCATACTTAGGGGCAATTTAGATTGTCCAACCAGTTTTTGGAATGTGGGAGGAAACTGGAGTACCTGGAGAAAACCCACCCAGGCCCAGGGAGAACATGCAAACTCCACATAGGTGGACTGACCTGGATTCAGAACCACGATACCAGAACTGTGAGGCAGACACTCTAACCACTCACCCGCCGAGGCGCTAAATAAATACATGGACACATTATTGTTGCAACGTTCTAGTAAACAAATGAGCGTCTTTCTTACCTCACTCACTCCTATTGACAACAATAGATGTCCAGTTCATAGAGACTGGGACGGCTGTCTTTAAATTACCATCTTTGAGTGTCATTGATGGTGGTAGATTTTGAATATATTTTGACTGGTAGGGCCGAATGAAAATTCTTTCGCCCCTCACAGTCAAAATAAATTCGGCAGCCAACGTTAATATAGACACTATTATAATTGAACATTTTGGTCTATTGGAAAATTATAATTTAAAATTACAGTAATCAGTTTACTGTATTTGTTACAGAATTTTCCAGACTATAAGTCACACTTTTTTCATAGTTTGGCTGGGCCTGCAACTAACACTCACGTGCACCTTTTTTTTTCCCTTCTGACCAATGAGAGCCTGTTTTTTTTGTCATTTTTGTGCTCTTGTTATCCGAAAATCTTTTATGTTAACTGATGCCTATTTAGCCTGGTGTTTTCCATTTTACTACTGTTACTTTGACATATGTATGTTCTTGCTCTCTGACAAAATAACAAATTTCCCTCCCAAAAATGTGACTTATACTCCAGTACAAATTTTATATATTTCCCCCTCTCTTTATTGTGCATTGGGTGGTGCGACTTATACTCAGATGCAATTTACAGTCAGAAAAATACAATTAATTAATTTCCTTGTAATCTTCAATTTCACATACCAGAGCTGGTAAACCAAACTCCCCCCTCACACGTACACTCACCCACACACAAATGCTGGCTTTGAATATTAGCTATTCTTATCGCTTCTTCACAGCTGAATGACATTGTTTGGTGATCATAAATAGGAACCCACAGGTGAGGTGGAGGTTGAGATCAAAGTCACCCAATGCGTGTCTGCCATAAGTGTTTGGACACCTGTCCATGACCCCTATAGGATGTCGTAAAGAATATTGAGTTTGTCCCATTTTTCTAGTGTTTCAATAATACCGATAGTATTATCAGAAGGTTGGCCCGATATAGCACCAAATTATAGATGTCGATGTGTACAGGGTTACCCACCAAAAAACAGACCCCAAGTTTAGAAAGGATTCATTTCTTTATTTATTTCTTTTCCCCTTAAAATAGAAAGAGACTACCATTATCCTATTAGTTTTGAATATAATGTATGTATGATTTTTTTAAAAAAACATTAGGTATAGCTACAAATTTGAGGCCAGTTTTTTGTCACCCTGTGGAAATCATGAACCAATGCTGTTTAATATGTACACTGCAAGATTTATTTTCCAAGTCCCGAATGTCTTGCCCAAGATGGGCTCTAAAGAAGAAGAAAACAAAAAAGGAAAAAGTAGAAAACTATAGCTAAAAGACAATGAAAATCTGATTGGACACTCTAAATTTCCCCTAGGTATGGGTGTGAATGTGCATGGTTGTCCGTCTCCTTGTGCCCTGCGATCGGCTGGCCACCGATTCAGGTTGTCCCCCGCCTCTGGCCCGGAGAGACAGCTGGGATTGGCTCCAGCACCCCCCGCGACCCTAATCAGGATAAAGCGGTTCAGAAAATGAGATGAGATGAGATACTATATACGTGGGCAGCCCAGCGGTGAGTGGTTAGCACGTCGGCCTCACAGTGGGGGCCCTGTGTTCGAATCCAGGCCAGTCCACATGTGTAGAGTTTGCATGTTCTCCCTGGGTCTGTGTGGTTTTTCTCCAGGTACTCCGGTTTCCTCCCACATTCCAAAGACTTGTATGGTAGGCTAATTGGACACTCTAAATTGCCCCTAGGTATGAGTGTGAGTGTGAATGGTCATTTGTCTCCTTGTGCCCTGCGATCGGCTGGCCACCGATTCAGGGTGTCACCCACCTCTGGCCTGAAGTCAGCTGGGATAGGCTCCAGCACCCCCGCGACCCTAGTGAGGATAAAGCGGTTCAGAAAATGAGATGAGACTTTGTTTGGCTGCAGTATCCTTCGGCTTAACACATTTTTTTTTAAATTTCACTACACTTATCTTCCGACTCCATAGTGATGCACAAGACCCGCGTGGCTTGCGCACCCACGCTGCGCCCTCGGTTTTTTTAATTCTCCATTTCTTTTTTTTTCTATTGTGCACGCGTGCGTGTCTCTTATGACTCAACACTACGTCTCCTAAGCCGGACATCACGTCACATGTCAGGGTTCCCGAGTCAGGCAAGGTTTTCCCCTCCCTTCACAGATATACTCCACGGAACCTGAAAGCTGAACTGCCCACGCAGTCTGCGTGCGTCTCCGCTCCACGCTGCGCCAACACACCCGACCCGAGAGGATGGACGCGCGAACGGAGGGATGCGCGTAGATGCTTTCATTGAAAAGCACTGCAAGAAATGGTCGTTGTGATATTTTTTTAACCATTGTGGAAGTACAGCTTTAGTGGAGAAACAAGGGAGCAAAACCACGGCTCCGGGTAATCTGGGGCGGGAAGGCTGGGCGCGCTGGAGCCAAAAACTCGCGGATCATGCTTATGGAAACTTCCTATTCCGTCTCCTTAAGGTATAGTTTTCAAACACAATTTTATTTCCTATTCATCTAAAAGCTGAAAATGGTTGAATACGTTCCGAGCCAATGGGTGCACTTTTTTAATCGCATACGATGATGGACGCTCCCTATTTTCTATGAAGCCCAATAGGCTATTTCTATACCGCTATTTGTGTCTTATGACTTTTAAACAACTAACAGAGCGTGAATTTGTAGCCAAATGAACGTATTTGTTATACTGAGGTCATCAGGATCGTTAATGACTTCTCAGATGCGCGTGTCTTTCAAGAGAGTGTGAACAAAGGCCACTGGAAAAGATGAATACTAATATGTAACGAATAACAAAAATGTTTGAGCTCGACATTTTCTTCGTTCTTAAAATTCTTAAAATTGTTATTGACTAAATACAGAGCAGGATTGCAGTCACGTCTATTCTATCTCTTCCTCTCATGCCCCCCATCTCTCTCGTTTCTCTCTCACCTCTCTCCCCCTCGCTCTGACTCTCTCTCTTTCTCTCTCCGTCTCTCTCTCTCTCTCTCTCTCTCTCTCTCTCTCTCTCTCTCTCTCTCTCTCTCTCTCTCTCTCTCTCTCTCTCTCTCTCTCTCTCTCTCTCTCTCTCTCTCTCTCTCTCATCCCTCTCTCATCCCTCTCTCTCTCTCTCTTTCTCTCTCTCTCTCTCTCTCTCTCTCATCTCCCCCCTCTCTCTCTCCTCGCTCCCCTCTCTCATGCGCTCTCTCACCCCTTTTTTGCGCATTTCTTGGCTTGGAGTGCGCTCAAAAAGCTCTATTAGAACAGAGGCAGAGCAGTCCATCTGTTCATCACATAGCAACAGGAAGGGAGATAGAGAAATCACACTATTCCCACGGTGCCACACTGGCAATTTGTAACTCCAGTTACCTTCACTTGCAATGGATCTTAAACAAAGCCAATTCTACATGCCTCTTCCCCCCCCACCCCATAAAATTAAATATTTTTCCTAAGGAAAGGAAGCTTTAGCGGGGAAAGAATTTCGAGATTTAAGCTTCAAAGAAAGAATCAATCTTTTTTTTTTAAACTTCCCTTCTGAAGTGTTTTTTTCATTTTGCAATCTTTCCCCATACCCAAGCTCCCATCAAGAGATCCCCTCCCACTTTCCACCTCTAGCTAACCTCTCTCTCTCTCTTTTGACCTCCCCTCAGAGTGGCTCGGCCTGATGCTCTATCATGACTGATGGCGACAGGAGAGCGCACTTTCAGTATGCAGATAGCCAAGAGAGTCAGGAAGAGGTCTTGGAAGAGGTGAGGCTCGCAATACTGAAATCCTACCAGAGTGATGTAGAACCTGGAGGCCTCTGTGATGAGGAGTACATGGAGCGCACAGGTAGTTGTAGTCATGGAAGGAAGAGGAATGATGAACAAGGAAAAGCTGAAGTTCAGCAGCAGGAGGAAGTGCAGGAAGCAGAGCTGGAAGTGGATGTTGGACCAACACTGGAAGTTCGGATCGTAGCTCCAATACGGGATCCGGACTGCATCTCTGAGGAGGAGGAGGAGCAACCATACCCAGCCCTGGCTCCTACGGCCTTCTTCTGTATGAAGCAAACCACACGGCCACGCAACTGGTGTCTTCGTGTTGTGTGTAACCCATATCCTTTCATGACATGGAAACGTAAGCTTGACCACCAGCTGGTAAGACCAAATTTGTCCTCATTTCCAAGCTTGTAAGTAGTGAATTCAAATTGTTTACAGTTGTGTAGCAACTCTTCTTCCCTGTAGCTTATTTGGTGGATCTTTTTCATTTTTGAATTTTTTTTGGGTCATATAATTAACTTTGTCAGTGATGTGGCTTTTTCATCTTCTCAGTTGATCATTGGTCTATTATTATAATACATCCAATACATTTAAACTGGGAGGTTGGCAGCATATGAACACTTTACTCCCACTTAAAATGAATAGGATGTCTAGTGCTTTTAATGGCAGTTAATGAATTCAGAGTAAGAAAATCATATTTACATTTTTTTTACCTGTATAACACAAACACAAAATATGTCACAGCAAATAAATTTGACACTTCTTTTAAATAAATAAATTCATGTTACAATTAGAATGTTTGAAAACATACAAGTGAGTGTAAAGGTTCGCCTCTGCGTAACAATATTGTAGTTATAGTAGATATTAGGTCTGCACACTTCTTTTCAAATCTTGTTTTTAAGACCTTTAATGAAACATTTAACCTGTAAAACTCACATGATAATTTTGGAGAGTGAAAACGTATAGTGTGCATGTGGACTCTTTAAATATAGGATGCAAGTGCCTCACTCCATCACATTCAAACTAATGTTTATGTTACATGTTTATTTTTCCCCCACAATTTCATTGTACAGGTTAAAGGTCACATTCCAGTGGGAAACATTTAGATTTATCTTGGTCTCATTTTCCTTCACAGCAAATCTCATATCAGAACAACAGTGTGTACGATTTTCACTTTAAAAAAAAATTCTGTTAGGGATCTTTTTTCATTTGCATTGAATGCTTTTTATTGTCATTATACAAGTATATTGAGATATAATGCTTCGCCACTGGGCGGCTCGGTGATGCAAGTGGTTAGCACGTTGGCCTCACAGCTCTGGGGTCCTGGGTTTAAATCCAGGTCATGTCCATCTTTGTGGACTTTGCATGTTCTCCACGGGCGTGCGTGGGTTTCCTCCGGGCACTCCGGTTTCCTCCCACATTTCAAATACATGCATGGGCGGCTGATTGGACACTCTAAATTGCCCCTTGGCATGGCTGTGAGTGTGCATGGTTGTCCGTTTCCTTGTGCCCTGCAATTGGCTGGCCACCGATTCAGGTTTGTGGCCCGGAGTCAGCTGGGATAGGCTCCAGCACCCCCCGCGACCCCAATGAGGATAAAGCGGTTCAGAAATGAGATGAGATGAGAAGCTTCACCACTAAGTGCACAAATACAACAACAAACAAACAGACAAATAAATAATTGAATTGAACGTCATTGTCATTATACAAGTATAATGAGATTTTAAAACTTTCACCACAAATAAATAATATATAAATTGATAATAAATAACTAAGTCGTCCAAGTGAGATCAGCAGAGCAGAGTGGCCTTGTTCTGTCTGAAGTCCCGGATGGGTTCCATGGATTTGGAAAACGTTCGGCGGCAAGTCGTTGAAAGCGCATCACTTACTGAGTGTATAGAATCAACAACAAACAAACAAACAAACAGATAGATAATCAATATTTTTGCCCGTTTACAAACGTTGATTAAGTTTTCACACACAACAATTTTTTTTAATGCATATCAGACTTAAACTTTAGTTTAGTTGTCACAGTTTGACATTGAATTTACTTTGGTCCACTGTTATTTTTTACAGTTTTGAAACATTAAGCAATGTAAAATTAATCAGCATACTTTAACGCATTGCTCTTGACCTGGGAAAATTCACTATGATGTTTAGGTCTAAGACTGGATGAGTTTCTTTTTATTATGGTTCTACTGTTGCTTTCCATGGTGTGTGTTTGAATTATTCATTTATTCATTTATTTTCAACACTGTTTATAGTTGTCTTGGTCACGGTTGCTGGAGCATGTCCCGACTATACACCCTAGACTGGTCGCCAGTCATTCATAGGGCATTCATGAAGACAGACAACAATTCAAAACCACACCGCCACCAAGCAGGAATCGAACACACAGTCCGCGTCGAAATCAGGCAAAAGCAGCTCTGGACCATCGGGTTTGAATTTAGTTTATTTAATTAATAATTATTACAAAGGTTTTTTTGCTTTGTTTTGAAGATGTCTGGTCATGTAGTGGTTCAATTGACAGATTTCAGTCTGGTCAGGCGTGGGCTCAATTCCCGCTGGTGGCTGTATGATTGTGAGAGTGAATGGTCATCTGTCTCTATGTGTGCCCTATGGTGCAGTGGCAACCAGTCTAGGGTGTAGTCTGCCTTTTGTTCGAAATCAGATGGGATAGGCTTCAGCAACCCCTGCTACACTTATGAGGATACGCGGTACGGAAGATGAATGATTGCTTTGTTTTTTCTGGTAACTCAATAACTCCCAGTTGATGAAAGCTGCAGAAAGTGGAGGTTGCTTTTGTTTCTGGAGGTCTATCGGCTTTGCACAAGATAACTAAAAGATTATAGGTCACAGGGTCAGAAAATTGATTTTGTGATAATGTGAGAACAGATTAAAGGTAAAAAGTAAAAAAAAAACTCTGTTAGAGAAATTTCAGAGTGTGGCAGCCATACAATAACATAGAAACACATTCGCTTCTGGTTACGAAAAAAATACCCACCGTATTAATAAAAGATAAAAACATTCACATATTCTGTTTCTAATTTATCGTTTTATAGCAGCTGGAACAAACAGTTTCAAGAAACATTTCCTTCTGCACCACAGGCAATTGGTATGCTTCATTTACGAAAGTGATGCGCTATTGTACTTCTCTACGGACCACTAAAAAGTCAACAACAACAAGGTGTCAGAAGTGAGATAAATACGTATAAAATAGGTAAATCAATTCGTGTTTTATGTTGATTTTAGTCACCGTATGTTCAAGTATATTTTACGAACGCTCTCAGTTTAAAATAGGCTGATGTGCTATCAATATTCATACATGTGAAGTACAAAACAATCTAATTATTATAAATTATGAACCCTGTGACGCCTGTGATGTCTGACTAAACTTAAAAAAAATCCAAACCATGTATATTGTCCGATAACTATGAATGTTTTTCCCCCCCAACAGTGTTATGATATACTAGATTAATGCATGTTTACCAAGGATATAATACTCACTGTATCGTTGCCCTCAAACTGAGGAACACACTCAAAACATTATTCTAATACAAATTCCGGTGAAATTCTCAAGAGAACTGACTGCGTAAAGTAAAAATGTAAGCAATAACTAAAGTTAGATATTTTAGTCACTAGGGAATTCAAACACTGCCAAACGTTCTCATCATTGCATCATAGATGAGTCAGAGGAAACATCACTTTTTGCATTTTACTTGTTACATGTCTATTTGCAGCTTGTTGTATTTGCAGCAAGACTATTTCATATTTTATATTGCTACTTTGTAACTATATATTATATTATATATTTGGCTATACGCCCCTCATGTTAAGCAGGTTGATGATGTGTCTTCCAGAATGAAGCAGTTTTGTCTGCAGGCAAAAGGCATTCATTCCTTATATTTGTTTAATGATGCCCCTGTGCATGTCTCTGTCAGGCAGCCATTTTGTGCTTCAAAATCATATCATTTATTTTTATAGTATGAGACGAAATTCTTTTTCTATTTGATGTTCTGTACATGTTTGATTTGGTGTCATTTACCAGCCTTCAAGTAAAAATGGCACTTGCATAATTCTCATATGCAGGTTGTTTATCACGCATGATGTGCATCCAGATCCGTGCATCAGGAAAATAACCTGACCACCAACAGAGTAGTGGTGTGTCAATATATTGATATGGTGATGTATGACAACACTTTGAATTCATGCTTATGTGCATCTGCTTTTTTTGTTAAATGATGTCAATATTTTATAAACGAACTAACTACAAAATTTCAGTTGCCCAAAATATTCACTAGAATAGTGTCTGTGCTAACTTATTGACAGGGCTAGACATCTAATTCATTTTGACTGGAACGGGGGCGAATGAACGAGTTAATATAGAGTCATTTGTGAACAAGAATGCTGCAATATTATAGTGTTGTTTTTTTATTTAGAGAAATATTGCACTTAGTCAATATTCTCATATTAATGGGACAATAATTTATGTTGGGAAATAGAGAATGTGGCACTAAAATGTAGCTGCAATAACATCCAGGAAGTTCTGATGCGACAAACATTTTCCCTATTCCCTTGTGACTGTTATGTTGGAAGAAATTCATAGCAGTAGAGTCTGGTAGATTTTTGGTGCTAGTGTGTCCTCATTTATTTTTCCCTGTAAAAACAGGCCATCATACTCTCCTATGTAATTGTTTTGGTCTCTCTGTGACAGTTCCTTTACAACCTGTATTAAACGAGCAACCCAAAATGTGGAAAGAGCTATATTGGACTGAAAAATAATTACCATATTTTCTCACATATTAGCCGCCTCTGCATAGAAACCGTACCCTTAAAACTGCCTTGAAATCGTTGAATTTTACAATTTCTCTTGTATAAGAAACCCCCCGATTCACAATTTTCACCTTCATATTCATAGTTTCATTAGGGAGTACAAATATCAAAAATCATCGCACGTGGTATTTCTGAGATACTGTTTGAATTGAAAGGATCGTCTGCTGGTTTGCACATTCCTAAAGTGTTGCCTACAACTAGACACATTCAAAAAGGAAGTCACGTGAGCAGAACAACAAAGAAGTGTGCTCGTAGCGGTCTAGTTTTCACCTAGTCTCTGGGTGCAATAATAGCATGAGATACACATTACGCAGGTATCAAGGCTGATATTTTAATGAGCGACGAGTAAGTGAGTTTTTTCAAGTTTTATGCAAGATACGGTTAATTTTTTTCTTGAATTTTATTCTTAGATGTCAAAATAAATTTTATTTAGCGTTTTAGCTTTTTACCTTTTCTCTATTTTGAAATAAATGAGTGTATTGCCCGCATTGTCTTGTGTTATGCCGTTTGGTCTTTGTCACCTTGCAGTTTCGTGAATGTGTAAGTCGAATTTGTGCAGATATAATCTGTACCCTTGATTCTGTCATCATTTTTTTTAGACAAATACGGCATATATGCGAGAAAATACGGTATATAGCATAGATTGACTAAATTTATACAACTATAGGACGTAGAACCCATGGGGAGACATTTTGGTGTATCGAGGTGTATCCATGAACGGCATCATGGCTATATTTGCATATCAGAATGCAGAGATTTAATAAAAGGTTAATGAATCAACATTCTCATTCCCCTCATTCACCTTTGAGCCATTCTGAAACAGATTAGTATAATTTACCTGAATAATCGGGTTGGCAATCATTAGTTGGGGGATTGCCTGGAGGGAATTCCCACTTAAGATTAATATTATAGTTTCCCATGGCTGTTCAGTGCCAAATGAGCCATCCATTAAAACATGTCGGCCTGCCTCTTGGAACAGACCAGTGTTTCCCAACCTTTTTTTGAGCTGCGGAACACTTTTTGCATTGAAAAAATCTCAAAGCATACCATCATCTGAACATTTTCTGATATAAACTATGTCAAAAACTTATTTTTTCACACCGGCCTAATGTCGCCAAAAGTTGATGTCTACGGACCCAACATCTTGTTCACGTCATGTTGGGTTTGCATGATAAGTATTTGCTTTAAAACTAAAAGGTTCTAGAGATGTACTATATCTCATACTCAAACACACAGCCATCTGCATTTTGCTTTTGTCAAAGGTGTTTTTGCAGAAATGGTTGGAATTTGTTTCCTAAAAGTATCATTGCATATTGTTAAGAGTAGTAAGGTTTCAACTAGACTCAAACAACTTTAAATCCAGATTAAACACAGTGGTTGCAAGTGATTTATTTTGTACTTGAAAGTAATTGATCATGCTGACAGTAAAATGGTTTAATAGTTGGATGCACAATTAACAGAATGTCATAAGGGCCACTCAGCATCCCTCATTCATCATGTTTATGATGCTCAGCATCATTTATTGAGTGTGGTGCTCTTCGACACATCATGTGAGGAGATGTAGGTCTTAGTTCAAGCTGCAATCACATCCATGAGCAATTGAAGTTATTCATGTAATGAACACTTGACTCTTTCTAAGCAAAGTATGTATGTACACAGGAGCAGGAGATACAACTTGGATCATGTTTATTTTGATTCTTTATAGTTCATAAAATAAATGAGCCCAACAGTTAATTTAAAATACCTTCAAGCTAATGTGGACGGAAGTTTTACACAAAGTGCAAGTTGAGGGTGATAGCTTTTTTCAAGTTTGTCTGCCCAGAGGCCATTGTTTCGTTCATAATGACAAACATTTGCACATTTTCTCTCTCTCTGTCTCTGTTCAAATCTTATTTTAAAGGGCGCTGGCGGTCAAAATTCCATCTTTTCCTGGCCCAAAATTACTCTCTGTAATAAAGCATTGGTCCCAATTCAGCTGGAATTTTTACACAATTTGACATGTAAAATGTACTCGCCCTCCTGAGCTACAAGACACTCCCGGATTACGGTGTGCAGTGTCAGAAGGCGATATGTCCATATTGTTCCATTCATGAGCGTCGAATAGGGTTGTCAACTCCCAGAAAAAATTGGTAGAGCCAGCAGCCAGATAACACCGCCTACTTTTTCTATTTTTTTTAACCCAAACCTGATAGTAAGGTGCATATTTGATTGTATGATATGGAAAAACAATAAAGATCACCAATCTAAAATCTCAAATGTATTTTAAAAATTAAATTTGAGAAAAACATGTAGTTGGCACATTCTAAGTCCCAAGGTTTGAGTGCGAATGGTTGTTCATCTCCCTGTGCCTTGCAATTGGCGGGAAATCAATTTAGGGTGTCCACTGCCTACTGCCCATATAGTTGCCTGGGAGAGGCTCCAGTGCGCCCATTACCTTTGTGAGGATAAGTGGAGTTGAATGAATGAATGAAAAATGTAACTTTTAGGAAGAAATAAATGGTAATTTATCTTTTGTGATGTCAATAGTTGCTTGAAGGTTAAAATGGCATCTTTTAATGGCTAAAGAGCACAAGATGGGTAAAGAAAGATGAGTCAAGGTGAATGGATCAGGCTCAATGGGCTAGACATGGTTGATCGATCTTGAAGAGTAGGTAGAGTCATTCTGTTTTCATTCCTTTAGTATTTGTCACTATACAGTCGGTAAGGATGTTGAGAGGGACTCATGTTTCCTCCATAAATGATTACAAGTGAAAGCTGTGCCACGCATCACTGGTAAATAAGTTGGCTTTTGTGCTGAATCATTTATTAGATCAGATAAGAATAGTTACCTCTATCCGTTAAATCATGTAGCGTCCAATCATCCTTTGGCTCTGAATCTAAATGAGTTTATTATAAGTGGACATTTGCTGCCCATGCTCCCAATTCAAACGGATTGGACATATAGTATCATTGTCAATGGTAGCCAATGAATAATTGATTATGCATCTTCATGTGATGATAAATATTTGATATATGTAAATTAGTGTTTCATATTTGTAATGATTTTATTTTACCTCTTCATTGCTTCCTTCTTTTTAATACACAGGGATATAATTGCAAATATTTTTTTTAAATTCATTTTTGGATGTAGAATTGACCTTGAAGTCACCAGGTTGAGCTTCACCTTCTGTCACTAGGCAAACATTGGGGTCTTTGTTTGCATAGCTCTGTGCATCACTGCTAGTGTCAGTGTATTTATCGTTGCATATTGGTTGGTCTGTGTTTGTGTTTGATGACTCATTATATTTGGCCAGTACTTGTGCTAACAGCAGATTGGAGGTCATGAGGTGGGCATCACTGTGGAGACGAAGCGATCCTGCCTCATTGAGGTATTAAGTGCTCGCACACTCCACACCTCTCATAATGTGTGTGTCTTGTCTAACTCTGCATACACTGTATTTCTTAGGGTTTCTCTGAAGGAAAGTTTGATCTATCTCATTCTATTTTCCAATTCCGTTAAGAAGCTGATTAGCTGCTGTATTATCTTCCCATGCTTTGGTTCTTGTGAAGTGCTTAAAGAATAATATCTTTCATGTTGAAGCTATAAATATGAGGGCATCGTTTGATCAATGTAAAAGTTAAGTCGCTTGAGTCTACAAGAGTCATGTTAGCTACCTCGTGTTGTGTCATGTACTTCATATTGTCAGCTGCAAATACACGAATAAAAATTGAGAATATACTTTCAAAATCAACTTTTCAATATTACATAACAGAAATTTCTGGCGGCCCGGTGGATTGAGTAGTTAGTACGTCGGCCTCACAGTTCTGAGGTTGTGGGTTCAAATCCAGGATGGTCCACCTGTGTGGCATTTGCATGTTTTCCACGGGCTTGCATGGGTTTTTTCCGGGTACTCAGGTTTCCTCCTACATTCCAAAAACATGCATGGTAGGCTGATTGGACACTCTAAATTGCCCCTGGGTATGAGTTTGAAAGTGAATGGTTGTCCGTCTCCTCGTGCCCTGCGATTGGCTGGCCACTGATTCAGGGTGTCTCCCACCTCTGGCCCAAAGTCAATCAACCCTTGTGAAGATATAAGCGGTTCAGATAATGAATGAATGAATAGAAGTTTCTGCGTTTGGCTGGCGACCAATTGCGTGGAGCCCATATTTGGCTGGGACAGGCTACAGCGAACCTTCTGAGGATATGGAAAATGAATGAATTCAAAAGCTTCCTTGACAGTTCCAGCTCAAGCATAATAATGATTGTCTCAAGTACAGTGGATCCTATTTGAGCGCAATTCTTTCTCGGACAACGATAACGTTTTGGAATCGTTCTCCTTGATTATTAGCAAAATCTTAAATTATGTCATTTTCAAAGTGTTAAAATCTATTAAATTAATTGCATCAAATATCAAGAAGATAACCTCTCTACACTACATTTAGTGTTTGTAAAGCTTTCCAATAATGTAAATACATTTTCCTCTTAGCGGTATCACAATCGCTGTTTGCAGTGTTTATATTTTCACTGCAAACATGAAAAAAAATCCACCATCCGCTTAAATTGTAAAAAGTCAGTTATGTGAGTAATCATTGCTTGCAAATACATCATGGCAAGCAAACAAATTCAAGCCCTCACATGTTTTAAGATCTGTGCTTGTGTGTGCGTGCGTGTGTGTGTGTGTCTGTGTATACAAGCGTGAGTAAAATAGAGATAGACACGTGTGTATGCATGGGTTGAAAGGGATATCAACTGCCGTGCCATGTTTTTGATAGAAAAAGTTGTGGTATTACTTCCAGTTCGGGGGCTTTTTATCTATCCCTGGCTCATTGTTTACACACACACACACACACACACACACACACACACACACACACACACACACACACACACACACACACACTTCTTCTAGAAACAATTTGGAAGGCAGCTCTGACTCTGACATTTTTATTTGTGCATGTAAGAAGGAAAATAGTGTTCAAATTTAAATTGGCCTGGTTGGCGAGGGGTTAATGCATCTGCCTCACAAATCTGGGGTTGAGGGTTTGATCCCAGGTCGGGCCAACTGTGTGGAGTTTGCATGGTCTCCCTGGGTTTGTGAGTTTTTTCCAGGTACTCCAGTTTACTCCCACATCCTAAAAGCATGTGTGGTAGGCTGGTTAAACAGGTATGAGAATGAGGGTGAATGGTGTTCCATCTCTTTCTGCCCTGAGATTGGATGGACACCGATTCAGGGTGTCCCCTGCCTGGTGTCCATAGTTGCCTAGGATATTCTCTAGTACCCCCTGTGTTTTAGAAAATGAATGAATGTTCAAATTGCTAGTCTGCCTATTTGATCAGGGATGGGAAAACTATTCCACAAAGGGCCACAGTAAGTGCAGGTTTTCATTCCAACCCATAAAGAGGACACCTTTTCACCAATCTGGTGTCCTACAAGTGCAATCATTCGATTGAAGTCAGGTGCTTCTTGTTTTCTGCAGAAATCTCATTGGTTAAAGTGTCTGTGCTGGATCAGTTGGAATAAAAACCTGGACTGGTTTGCTCATCCCTGTATTAGATGAAGACTACTGAAATTAGTCTGAAAGTAGTCTCCCCTCAGGTGAAGTAAGATCATATTTCTTATTATGTTTTCATCTAGGACAGGGTGATCCAAACTATTCCACAAATGGCCACAGTGAGTGCAGGATTTTGTTCCAACTGATCCAGCACAGACAGTTTAACCAATGAGGTTTCTTCTTAAACCAGCAGCACCTGACATTGACTGTACCAGCAATCAACTGGTTACACTTTTAAGACACCAGTATGGTGAAAATGTATCCTATTCTTCATTTGGAATTAAAACCTGTACCCACTGCGGCCCTTGGGGACTGGTTTGGAAACTGGTGATCTTGGGCATGAGTCTTAGTCCCAAACTCAGGGCTATGGGCCAAATCCAGCCATCACATTACTAATGTATAGTATGTGGTTCTAAAGCTAGTAATCATGTCTTCATTCTCCTCGAATCTGGTCCAGATTTGCAATTTTATTTTTATTTTTTATTTATTGCAAGCAATGTTTTGAAAGCCACCCATTTTTGGAAAAAAACAATTGAACAAAAATAATATTGCTTTCCCTCTGTGGCCCATGACAAAATTGGTTAGACCTCTTAATCAAAGGGAAGGATTGGGTATTTCTCTGCTATCATCTGGATGCTGAGGAAAGCACACTATCAGCAGTTGTAGTTCATCAGTGGATCAATGCCTCTGTGGTGAAAGGTTTAAATTGGAGGAGGTACTGTTCAGGGTCAAAGGGTCCAGTATTGAGTTTCATGAATCTGCTCTCAAATGCTCAAAAGCATTCCTAATTTGAAATATAGTTTACCCTCAGTACAGGTCAGTGATTGGAGTCGTGCATCAGTCACTTTATGTCCTTTACCCATCCTTTTTTCGGTCTTCCACCAGTGTCCATGTCACATAAAATGCATGGCTGCTGTGCCCTCAGCTGTAAACAGACACCTGCCACCTGTAAGAAATCCCCCGCATGTCAGCAGCTGAACTGTTCTTCAACCTGATACCATCAGACAAGCCCAATTGGCCATGTTCCCCATGGATTTAAACCGTCCTACTGCTACCTCCCAGAAAAAAGGCACAGCCAATAATACTGATAGAGTAACAGGCTGTTAGAGGGACTGAATTAATGCATAATTTATGTGAAAGACATTTCCCTCTAATGTCTGCCTGGCAATTCTTTTTACGTAGTCTTATATATTTTTGCTGGCCCTTACTTAGCGCGTGTTTCTGCTGGACATCATCGAGTAGATGGTTATTGAATGATGCATACTTTGCTTCACTCTTCAAAATAGCTAATTACTGTATGCCCCTATCCTAACTTTCTTTTTAAAGATATTCTTCAGTTAAAAACGCATGCTTGAATGATTATTTTATTTTATTCAACTAACAACTAACTACTGTACGTGATACTGAAAGCTATTAAATTACCGTATCCTGTTTAGGTTTTGGAAATGTGTGAGTACTACTACTATATATTACATACTAAATTCTAGTGGTAATTTTAGTAACCTGTTGGATCTGGTATTAAAAACTGGATTTTTTTTTTTTAATTACAGCTATTCATTGCGGGAGCATATTGATTAACTATTGGGATACACAGTGTTGCAATGTATGACCATATTGTCATATCTCTATCCAAGATCCCACTCACGAGAAAGGGTTAGGAAAGAACCCTTGTTGAAGCAAGGATAATCACTTTCTTATTGTTGACTGCAAATTCAGTTGACAAAATGCAAACATGCTGTGAAACTAAGGTTAGTAGCATTTACAGCCAGATTAATTATATATTTTAGTGTATGGGTTAATTGGCAGTTACAATGATATAGTGAGATGAAGTCCACTCGTAGGGAAAAAAAGGGAGCAAATGTAATTGGATGAAGTGCATCTCCACATGTGACACAGGAAAACTTCATACTCACTAATTTAGATTTTAAAAAGCACTGACTATCTCAAAAGGAAGCTAATGTTTTGAGGAGAAACTGGGAGCACAATTATGTTCAGTACAGAGACATAGAGTTTAAGATCATCATTTACATGTGTTTTTAGATCACATTTCCTTGTTGTTTTTACTGTTAAATGGGTGAACCACTATTCTTAGAGTTTTTCTTATTGAAAATTGTGTGTGTATTTTTTGCAAATGTGCACATTTTTCTGACATTTTAGTAGTTTCCCCACAACCCTGGATAACATAGCAAGCAACCTTTGCCTTTTTTGCTGATTAAATTACTGTCTGAAAGATGCTTGTCATGATAGAAATGCATACAAAGAGAAGCAGTCTGTTTGATGTAGCCCCTTTTGCGAGGACAGCTTTTTTTGTTTTGCACAACAATGTTTGGGGAGCAGAACGTCAGAACTCCTCCCTCACGTGCCCAAACACACTCTCTCCGCTACTAATTTGCAGATTTCTTCTGCAGAGTCAGCTCTGATGTTGAAACCAGCATTTAAACAGCGGCATGTGTTGGAGTACATGCAAAGATGAACACGTGTGTGAGGATCCTCACCCATGTGAGTGTGTGTGTGTGCTTGTGTGTTCGTCGGGTTGAGAATAAGTAATGCAGCGATGGATGAATAAATAAAAGATCTGGGATACCCATCAGCATCCAGCACTATGTTGTCATGGCAATGCCAACAGCGCAGCAGAGTTTGTGTGTGTATGAGAAGCAAAGGAGAGCTTGAAAGCATATCTCTGCAATGGTTCATCTTGTGTCTTTTCCCTTATTCAATATCGCGACCCTTTAAATGTAACTAAAGGCATATACATTTTACTACTACCGTATAACAATAGATGTTAACATCAATTTCTGCAAAAAATAATGTAGGTTTCACGTCCTTTCCAAACCCTTCTTGAATGTGTTTATTTACAATGTACATATGTACAGTGACTAGGTATACTAATATTCAGACACCCTTGATTATTTTCATGCTTTTTTATGTTGTAGTCATTTCCTGATGCATTTTCGTTATTTCTAAGGATGACCTTGGTCCGATCAGAAATCAGACATGGTAGCGTCATTTTGAAAGGATAAAGAAGATTGGATTTTTAAAATGTATTTATTTTTATTTTGGAATATTAACTCAAGGGATTCCTTTCACACTAATAGACATCCAATCTACTTTGACTGAGAGGGGTGAGAGCATTGTTTGATCGTTGGGGACCCCCTTTAAAATTGGATTGGATGTCTATTGCCATCAATGGCAGTGAAATATTATCATTCAATGGACTTCATGTCTAAAACTGCCAATTGAAGTGAATGAATTAAGACTAATGCATACAGCTGGATACTTACTGTATTTTCTCGCATGCGCGCTGTATTTGTCGCTAAAAAAATGATGACTGAATGGAGGGTACGGAAACAATTTTAAGGCAATTTTAAGGGTACGGCTTATATGCGGAGGCGGCTAGTATGCGAGAAAATAAGGTAATTGTTGTTTCCTAATCTCCCCGATTTATTAAATTGGTGAGTTTACTTTGCATTACCCAATTCAATTTCTGTCTTTCAGCAAACAAATCAACTGTAATGAATACAGTACATAACCACTTTGGCAGATGTAATGCGAGTTAGGAACTTGAGATTGGTTGAAATTTTAGGCATTCTAAATGACACTGACTTTACACTTTTACAACAACAGGGTGAAAACTTGACTTTGGAACAATCTAACTTTCAGTATTGTGCTGATAGATCTATCTTTTGCTCAAACATCTTTGTTCTGCAATGCATTCCCTGAACACAAACAAATGGCAAATGGCAATACACAGCCACTTCAGTTAAAGTCAGGCTTTTAAACAAAACCTGCACCCCACACACTCCAGCTAGGTCAGCTGCCTCGTGACAGTCTTTAATCTTGGTCTAGTGCCGTGTGCATGTGTAGGGGTCCGTGTGTGTGTGTTTGAACTGTAATAATAAGGTCCATTAGACAATAGACGCAGGGCCACCAAGCAGAGCCTTTCTTCATTAAAACCTAATTGACATTTACAGAAGTTAAATACAATCACATAATGGTGAAAACAAGAAATGATTGTTACGGCCAAAACAAAACGCATGTCTTGTGTAGGAGTGGAAATCCACACTGCATCAGTTGTCTGTGTGCACTATTGGTTATGTTTACATGAACAAAATTTATTCAATCTGATTAGAGTTCAGATTAAATTTATGATCGGAAGCACTGTTGTCAAGGCCACTGATAATGTATTTGCGTTTAGAAGGAAAATGATTTACACATGCAAAGATTGCGAAAATATATCGTAAATAATAGAACGGCTTACAGTCCAGTGCAGATTTTTAAGGGCCAATGAGCGAGATGTCTTCAGTAGGGTTGTCAAAAGTATCAAATGTTGGATTTGGATACAAAATGTGATTGCAAAAGTCTTGATCTTTAGTTGCTCGTGGCCGGATGATTCGCCTAAAGACGTTTCGCCGACGGACGTTTGACAGACGGACAGGTCGCTGAATGGACGTTCCACCAAACGGTCAATCGGCCGAACGGAGCTTCGGCCGAGCGGAGGTTTCGCCGGCGCGCTCGCCCCGCCCCCGGATCGTGTGTGTACAAGTTTTTCAACCTCGGCCCGCGGGCCATATACGGCCCGTTAGGATTTTTAATCCGGCCCGCCGAGTAGGTAAATCATATCATCGGAGGGGTTTCTCCCCAAATACTAGTATTTGTATTTAATAATTAAACGCTGTTTTAAGATGGATTTTGAAAAATTTCTGGAGCTGCAGAAATTCAGCGGGGCGTCGTCCAACCCAGTCCGCTCACGGCACACTATTCTCGGATAGGCTCGGGGGAACCCCCGCCGATTTTTAAAGTGCTCAAACTCGGGAAATATATGGAGCTCGATAATGAAACTCAGCATGTGTCATTAAAATCCGCCCACGAAGCTCTGTTCCCGGGGAGAAACCCCTCCGATGACCGTAGGGATATGATTTACCTACTCGGCGGGCCGGATTAAAAATCCTAACGGGCCGTATATGGCCCGCGGGCCAAGGTTGAAAAACTTGTACACACACGATCCGGGGGCGGGGCGAGCGCGCTGGCGAAACCTCCGCTCGGCCGAAGCTCCGTTCGGCCGATTGACCGTTCGGTGGAACGTCCATTCGGCGACTTGTCCGTCTGTCAAACGTCCGTCGGCGAAACGTCTTTAGGCGAATCATCCGAGCACCTTAGTTGCTTGTTTGTTTTCATCTCAACTCATCTAATTTTCTGAACCACTTTATCCTCATTGGGGTCATGGGGTTTGCTGGAGCCAATCCCAGCTGTCTCCGGGCAAAAGGCGGGGGACACCCTGAATCAGTGGCCAGCCAATCGCAGGGCACAAGGAGACAGACAACCATGCACACTCATACCCATACTTAGGGGCAATTTAGAGTCTCCAATCAGCCTACCATGCATGTTTTTAGAATGTGGGAGGAAACCCACACAGAGAACATGCAAACTCCACACAGGTGGACGTGACCTGGATTTGAACTCAGGAACCCAGAGCTGTAAGGGTGACACACTAACCCCTCGCTCCACCGGACCGCCCTTGTTTGTTTTCACATATCCTGACTTTGGAGCGGGCTGTGTGGAATTGATGCCGATTCGGTGGCAGTGTGGTTGTGAGTGTGAATGGTTGTCTCTTTCTATGAGTGCCCTACGACTGACTGTTGACCAATTTAGTGTCCAGTCCGCCTTTTGCCTGAAGTCAGCTGGGATAGGTCCCAGCACGCCATGACCCTGATGTGGAGCAGTGGTGTTGAAGATAAATGAATGAATAACCGTGGGTCATCAGAAATTTATTGGCATGCAGTAAATCGTATTTTTCCACAATGCTTCAGGATAATTCAGGATATCTTTTTTTGCCATTTATCTCAATGGTTGATATGTTCCAGTTGGGCAAGTGGGTTGGCCATCTACTAGTTGATCAAAAAATAACTTCGTTTCAGGGTTTCACTTTTGTTGTATCAAAAATAGTGTCAATTATAATGGGCGTGGCTTATAGTATAGCATAGTATGTTAGGGTAGAGTAGTTTAGAGTAGAGTATAGCAAAAATTACAGAATTTTTGGTGTTGTAACGTCATAACATCTTGGATAAGTGGGCAACAAAACCTAACAATCTGGAGCAGTTCCGTTCTGTTGCCTAGTAACGAGGTATAGTTTCTAGTCAAGTCTCTTCACCAAGATGAACCAACTGTCCTTGACTTGTTTCTATTATTTCTCTCGCCCACACTTCTCACATTTTTCTCTCTCTCTCTCCATTGGTCTCTCACCAAAAATCCCGAGGTTGCTTTAAGTTTTACTTCCTGGCTTCATTTTGCACATGACCACAAAACAGAATGTGCACCTAACACTGCACATGCGCACTCCCACTAAGGTCAGCCTCTATTGTAGACAAAGCACAGACTCTTGCTGCAAGGAGTAAGCGAAGTAGGGAAGCTACATATTTTAAGAACTCCTGGGAGACACAGTTACCGTATTTTCTCGCACATTAGCTGCCCCATATATAAGATGTACACTTAAAATTGCCATAAAATAATTGAATTTTACAATCTCTCTCGTATAAGACTTCCCCTGATTCACAAATTTCACCTCCATATTCATGGTGTTGATAGAGAGTACAAATGTGTTACTTTGAAGGCAAAATATTTAGAAAAAATATCGCACGTGGTATTTCTGAGATACTGTATGAATCGAAAGGATCGCCTGCTGGTTTGCGCATTCCTAAAGGCTGTTGCCTGCAACTAGACAAATTCAAAAGGAAGTCACTTGAGCAGTACAACCAGGAAGTGTGTCCGTAGCCATCTAGTTTGTAATTCCTAGGTAAGATGGCGGCGCTCTGAGCGAGCAATGGGAGGCACAAGTAAGTGAGTTTTTCACGTTTTATGCAATACTGGTTCTTTCTTGAATTTCATTCATAGATGTCAAAGTTAATTTTGTTCAGCGTTTTATCTGTTTATCTTTTCTCTATTTTGAAATAATTTACTGTATCGGCCACATTGTCTTGCATTATGGTGTTTCTTCTTTGTCACCTTGCAGTTTCGACATGTCAAGTCTAATTTGTGCGCATTTAAGCTGTACCCTCGATTCAGTCATCATTTTCTTTGCGACAAATATGGCATATATGCGAGAAAATATGTTAGGCAGTAATTCTTATTGCCTCACTTTACAAGAACTGGATTTCAAGTATGTTTATATAATTGGAATGTCACTCATCTCCTCATCTGATTGGAAATTGGGCCTGATCGTGTCATTTTTCTAGATGCATTTAGTTATTTTTACTTTTAAGTATTGACTCCTAGGTCTGACTAACGACCATTCTAGAGTGTAGTTCGCCTTTTGCCGGAAGCCAACTGTGATAGGTTCCAGCACACCGCGACCCTGGCGTGGACAATATGAAATGAACTCTTTGTCTGCCATTGATGGTGATTGATGTCCATTCCATGTTGACAGGGAGGCCTGGCTGTCAAAGAAAATTTAACCCAATCGCACTCAATGAAACTGAAACATGATCACTCATAGCCAACCTTCCCATTTGCAATGGATTTAATATCTATTTCTGTCAATGGCAGTGAATGAGTTAAGGACAACAAGCACCAAAATTAGGCAATGGTATTGAACAGCACAACTGATGTCATGTTATTTTGTTTACTGTTAACTACTAAATTGTAATTATACTACTAAAGGTACTAAAAAAACCATTAACCTTTAAAAAAGGCAGTTTCCGTCTTCCGTTGTGTCAATAAATCCCTTACACTAACACTTTACCCACTATACAATGAATTAAGATATAGAGGAAGTGTGATGGGTTTGGAGCTCATCCAATTTAGAAGTTTTATTCCTTGTGATCTTTGTGCTTCAGAGAGTCCCGTTGTATTACTGCAATATTATGCGTTCAAGAGCAGAAGCTGAGCTAAATAAGGTCTTGATTATTGTTAGTGCTCACATTACATGGATTTATTGCCTGTTTGGAGAGTTTATGTTAAGATAATGGCACCCTAACAAGAATAGCAGTGTAATCACTTTTTTATTCACTGTTTTGTGATGAATGTGCATGGTAAAAAGTGGCATGAAAATGTGCAAAGGCATAAAAAATAAACCATTTCTAGAGGCCTACGGGAAATTAAGTTGTCAAAATCCAGGAGAACAGCATATTGGCCATGGTTTTCAAATTAAACAGTCGACTCTTTTGGGAAAAATTTCTGTTGTCACTATGTTCATTATAAAACACAGTGGCTTTTCATTTGCGTTAAATATCATTCATTCATTTATTTCTCATACTGCTTATCCTGGAGCCTTTCCAAGCCAAGTACGGGCAACAGGGACGGGACACCTTGAATTGGTTGTTAGCAGGGCAGAAGGAGACGGACAACTATTCAACTATTCACGCTCACACTCATACAAAGGGGTAATTTAGTTCAACCAACGGACTATGATTTTTTGGGGATGTGGGAGTGTAGTACGCTGGAAAACCCATGCACCCTCGGGGAGAACATGGAAACTCCAAACAAGAAGGTCGGAACTCACAGGGGATTGAACCCTCAATCTTTGAACTGTGAGGCAGGCGTGTAAACCACCGTTCCACTGGGCTGCCTTGTTAAACAGCAGTAAATGCATTTTCATTCCATGCATTAGAAAGTGACAGGAATACCAGCATGATGGGAATTTTAATGTAATTTAAGAAGTTGCAGAATTTGGGTTTAGACACCTCATTTATGCATACACCATCTTTAAAATCCCCCTATTTAATTAAAACTACAGGATGGGGCAAGTTAAGCAGTGATTCTTTCTGACTTGTTAGTAGTGCAATGCTTCTTTGCAACTGATTAAATCTTTGACATTAGTGCTAAAATTAAATGTAGGACAGAAATCTGTGATGCAGAACGTAGCATTCCTTTTCAGTGAAACAATTCTCAGACAAGTAGATGTCAATTGTAGTTTATTTTTTTTTTTTATCTCTGCAGCCTCCGTTATTCTATTACAGTGCAACTTTGTGTAGGTTACCCTACAGCAGGGATCCCCAAACCGGTCCTCGAGGGCCGCTGTGGGTGCAGATTTTTGTTCCAACCGATCTAGCACAGACATTTTGACCAATGAGATTTCTTCAGAAAACAAGAAGCATCTGACTGCAATCCACCGATTGCACTTGTTGGACACCAGATTGGTGAAAAAAGGTGTCCTCTTTCTGGGTTGGAATGAAAACCCGCACCCACTGCAGCCCTTTGTGGAATAGTTTGGAGGCCACTGTCCTACAGTGTATATGTGGGTATGACTATTACTAGGTTCACGCTGTGTCTGTGAATGTTCACGCAGCCTTCTGGTCATTGGCATGAATGGAAGTGTCATAATTGAGTCAATGAATACAGTAATCCCTCGAATATCACGGTTAACGTAGACCAGACATGGCCGTGATGAACGCAAAAACGCGAAGTAGGATCACCCCCATTATTACTACCCCAATACATGTTTTCGCCCCTATACAGAAATACAAATACACAAGTACAATTACCAAAAGGGACAAAATAATAACTGTCTTGGTGGTTTTGGCATAAATAGCCATCAATGGCTGAGTGTTCAAGATTGGTTGTGATTGCGTTGTTCTTGCCTTTCCTAGGTTCTTACATCGTGTGCCTTTTCGGAGAGGCACCAAGCAATAGCCGTTATGTGCCAATTTGGACAGTACTAATCTCTTTTCAGATACTCTGTATTGTAATTCAGTGATTTCTGGGTAAATAACAACAGATTTTAACTGTACTATTTTTACAAATTTGTCTGCTTTTGACTTATAAGTTACATTTAGATAGATATTTTTAGTGTAATATGTGGTACTCCACTGCGTGAAGATGTTTTTAAGTCTGAGCTGGCCAGCAGCCAAGTTTCACAATATCTTTTATTCTTGCTAAGTTTCCTGTGCAACAGACATTTCTTTCTTTTGTTAACATTTGCAGCAATGCATCACACAACCCTCTCTTACTTGCCCTGGAAGCTATAACCGCTTGTATTTGTGTCAAATTGTGTAGGAGGTTATCCTAACTGAGCACATCTTGATGTTTGGGAGACCTTGCATATTATTTCCTAATTTGGTAACTGACATGGTGAGCCAGGCGGTATGTGTGTGTGTGTCCCTGCTTGTGGGTGAAAAAGAATGTGTCTGGATGCTTTATAGTATAATTTATTTTTCTGAATGATTCATATCAAGTTAAATGAATGTGTGTGCTCCATGTCCAGGAATGTTTCTCTATGTGAGGTTATTTATTGAAAAAATACCGTATTTTCACACCTATAGGACCTGAAAGGGCGGCATCTCATTTGCAGCTGTATTTTCAGTTTTTTGCCCATAGAAAAGGCGCTTCATTTCAAAGGACGCGCTTCAATGGTCGTGCTAGCATCACGAACACATTAGCATGCATGCTAGCGTATGTGGTAAAAAAGGCAACATGGGCAAACCTGAGTTTGATTTTGTCTTATTGCGTGTTCACAATAATATAAGTAAAAGCATTCAAACATCTACAAATCTGTTAAAGTTCTCATCTTCTGTATCCGACATAAATAGTTCGGCCACGTGGGCGAGTTCGCCGACAATGCGGGATTACATCTCATTGTCAGGGTCAAACTTGTCGCCATGGGGTTTTGTAATAGTGATTTCAGCTTTGATGAAAGCTATAGTGCTCTCCGGCACTTTGGCCCAGGCATCGACAATCGATTCCAAACCGTCACGTAATTCTTGCGACGCTACCTGTCAGTCTTTGTATAGGACTACTATGTTTGCCATCCGACATTCATCACTCCTAAGCCCTTTGCAACGCTGTTTCTCCTCGCTGTTATATCGTGTTCGATCCATGGCTTTAGTCCATTTTCCAAGCGTTCACTCCCACATTCTGTTGTCATTCATGTCAGGCCTTTCCTCTGTATAGCTCTGATGTGTTGTTTCTTTGAGTATTGAAAGTTGAGAGTTCTTTTGAGTGTTTAAAGCGCTACGAGGACACGGAAGTCAACTGGCTCACCACTCGTCTGTGATGTTTTGAATGAATTTACCGTAATGCTTGGAATACAAAGGGTGGGGGATTTTTAGGGTGAACCTTCGCTGGGTTGATCGCAATAAGGAATGTGTCGGCTAGAAATGAAACCAGTCAGTCAAGCGGTCAGGGTCATACAACATTTTTAATTTAGTGCATAACCAAGGTGCACCGACTGATTGGGTGCCCTGTCCATTTTAGAGAAAATTTTAGACTTTTAAGTGTGCCCTATAGGTGTGAAAATATAGTTTATTGATTTGGATGAAGTTCTCCTTTTTTGTGGCTGATAAAAGGAGATATAAAGAAAAGATTGTTATTTGTCAAGTCAAAATGTCTCAATTTGAATGAGACTGTTCAGGATCCAATTCAAAATGATCAATAAGAGACGATCTCACATAATTAGTAAAGAAAGTTAGAGGGGGATTCATGTTGGTAGATAAAAAAAAAACATGTTTTGTTGATGATTCTTCATAAATCTGACATTCCA
The DNA here is from genome assembly GCF_051989625.1 of Stigmatopora argus. Classification (NCBI taxonomy): domain Eukaryota; kingdom Metazoa; phylum Chordata; class Actinopteri; order Syngnathiformes; family Syngnathidae; genus Stigmatopora; species Stigmatopora argus. The sequence continues at coordinate 4,658,363 of NC_135400.1, forward strand.
TTACACAAAAATGTAAGAGTGAAAATTATGGTCCAAAAAATGTAGACACAGCAGTTGGGTTGGGGTGGCTTAATATTTTTAAACAATTTGAAGGAAATAAACATCCTGCTTGGGCTCTGCACATTGCACCACGACCAAAGATCCATCAGAGACTAAAACCCTTTTCCAGTTATGCAAACACAGACAGCCATTACTAGGGAAGTGTGAGTGCTGTTAAGGCAAATGGGGCTCAATACACTGTTCTGTAATATTAAGCAACACTTTTTCCGTATTTTTTTATGCACCCTTATGCACTGGACGTAAACAGTCTGTTAATTTCCCATCTGTCTGACTTCAATTAACATGTAATACCTCTATCACCACAGGGGGTTCTTTAGTAAGTTCGATACATTGAACTTGGTTAAGGCACAAGCCATAGTCTGTTTCTTTGTAAAATAAACACATAAAGCAAAACACCAGTTTTAGTCAATGGCGCAATTGTTTTGCAAGAAAGGGCTTTTTGATTTATTTATTTATTTTTTGTTGGGTTAAGGCAGGGGTCGGGAACCTTTTTGAAAGATAGAGCCATAAATAATTCCTATTTTCAAATGTTATTCCTTGAGAGCCATAATCACAATTTAAAAGTCAAAATACATGAAAATGTGCAATTTTTTTAGTCATTTAACATAGTTACGCTGTTGCTAATCAATGAGTATCAATGAGAGAATAGATGCAGAAGACTCTAATGAAAAAAAAAATAATGCCACAGTGCCGATGTGACGTTCCTATTGGTGCGTTCGGGACTCCGCTCTCTCACCACTGGTTTTCATATTTTAGCTCAGAGCCATATGCACCCATCAAAAGAGCCACATGTGGCTCCCGAGCCATAGGTTCCCTACCCCTGGGTTAAGGGGTTAAAACACTGTTATATGACTAGAATCTTGGGATAGCTTTGTTCAAAACTTTTTTACCTCTATAAAACATCTCCGAGGTATTGAATCGGAACTCAGTATTGATGGATCTTCAGAATCACGTGACTCGTATTCGTAATCATGAAAAAATATATGTATCTTCCCCTTTTCTGACAGATGACCTAATAAATATGTCAAGCCTTGTATAGACCAGTCTACTAATTTTGGTGATTTACATTTTGGAGGACTCATATTAAAATACCAAAAGAGAACAAACAGACTTTCCCACACAAGCTTCCTGGATTTTTGCTGACCTTTTTGGGGATGAATTGAATTTTATTGTTCCATGGCCAGCAAAGGATGTCAAATAGCAGTGTGCCTTGAATGGTTTGCATCTCAATGTACTGTACAGTCTGATCTAATGGGAGCTGATTTATCCCCAAGGTCGGAGATGTTTTGACCTTTCCTTTCAATGGTGGGCTCGCTCCAGGGGAAAAGGCAGTCAAGGTTTTGGATTGTGGTAAGAATAGAATATAACTATATCTGTTTGGGAAACTCCCAATGGCAATTTTATTGATAGTGTAAAAGCATAAAAATGTATTGTGTGAGGTCAGTTTTAAATAGACATAGTATGTGAAAATATTTCGAGAGTAAGGCTTCTGGAGTGGAAATGAAAAATAACTGTACATGTTAAGGGTACTGTATTTTCACGACTTTGCAGCGCATCGTATTTTTAGCCGCAGTGTCAGTAACGAGTGCTATTTCTGTATTTTAAACACACAAAGGACGCACCGTTTTTATAGACACAGCCAGGCATGGCAAAACACACACCAGCTTAAACATGCACCCTACACCCACACGCTAAAAACACGCTTTTAAAAAGGCAACGGAAGCAAAACTGAGTTCGGTTGTACTTCATTTAGCCATTTTACAATGTACTCACGGCATCATTTCATTTTCGTGACTTGGTCGCAAATCAAAAGTGACGGCGAGCCGTGAAAAAAGCCATCCGGTCGCTTGACATATGCCTCACATGCCATAATCTCATGTTGCGGTTCGATATTCATCCATATTTTATATATATGTATATATGTATATGTATATATATATATATATATATATATATATATATATATATATATATAGTTCGCAGTCTAGCTTTGAATGCTCTGTTGACGCCAACATCTAGCGGCAGGATTTCTTTTGTAATTACAGCCGAAATGACGGCGAGCACCAAATTAGTGTGCTCGCCGTCATACTGGCATATTGACAAAAGAACTATTCAGTAGTACCTCGAGATACGAGCTTAATCCGTTCCGGAACTGCGCTCGTATGACAAGATTCTCGTAACTCGAGCGGAAGTTTCCCATTGAAATGAATGGGAAACAAATTAATCCGTTCCAACTCTCTGAAAAAAACACCAAAAACAGGATATTGGATTGAAAAAAATGTTTTATTTCTTATAATTCGCCATATATTGACAAAGTAATAAATAACGAGTGGTTTAATAGAAATAAAGTGTTTAATCTAACTGAAATTGGGCGGATTTCGCCGAGGGGAGAGGGGCACAAAAGGGGCGGGGGGCTTCGTTTTTTTTTCCCCACACAACGCACTCGTAAACGGAACAAACACTCCACCCTCACGTTCGCTATCGATGGGCTGTTTGCTGTCGTACTATTCCTTTCAAAATATTCCGAAATTGATGCACACAAATGTCCTCACAATCGGATAACGCACGACCACTTGCCAACGAGCAGCAGTCTTTTATCAGCGATCGCGCCGCTGCTCATGGGAGCTTCGGGGGCGCTGGCTAGCGGCTCCTTTTAGCTTGTAGCATCTGTGTTCGCATCCCCTCGAACGGCGCCTATGATAGAGTGCCATTGCCTGTCGGCGTTGTGTGCACGAGTATACTTCATTACCCAGAAAGCCCTCTTTTCCCCCGCGCATGCGCGTTGTGCGTTTCCTAGTCTGAATAACTCATCCGGTGCTCGTAAATATTGTTATACACGAAAGATATGCAAAAAAAAATGCCATGGCCACCTGGCTTGGTCGCATCACAAAATTTTAACCGCATCACGGGCGAATTATTCGATCGAAATTTCCCCCGTAAGACGAGCATTTTGTATGATGAGCGGTCGTATGACGAGGTACCACTGTATATCCCAGCAGTCACTGCGCAGTACTTTTTCTACGGGCAAAATAGTAGAGTTGGGGGCTGCTTGCCATAGTTGTGAGAGCTGTAGAGGATGATGTACCCTATCGACTGATTTATTTTATTTTATCGTGATAACATTTTTAGTATTGGTCCATATATAAAGCGCACTGGATTATGAGGCGCCGTGTCTATTTTGGAGAAAATTTAAGACTTTTATGTGCGCCTTATAGTCGTGAAAATATGGTACCTGATCTTTTGAAGGAGAGTGGCCATTACAGTGAACAGTTATTCAAAAGTTAGGTAATTCATTCATTCATCTTCTGTGCCGCACATGCTCGTTGCGGATACTGAGTGGTTAGCATGTCGGCCTCACAGTTCTGGGGTCTTGGATTCGAACCCCGGTCGATGAGTGGAGTTTGCATGTTCTCTCCAGACTTACGTGCATGTTCTCCGGGTACTGTGGTTTCCTCCCACATTCCAAAAACATACAAGGTCGGCTAGTTGAACACTCTGAATTGCCCCTAGGTATCGGCCATTCACGAATGGTTGTCCATCTCCTCGTGCCCTGCGATTGGCTTGTCACCAATTCAGCGTGTCCCCTGCTTTGTGTCAGAAGTCAGCTGGGATAGGCTAAAGCACCCCCCTCGACCCTGAGGATAAGCTGTTCAGAAAATTAATGAATATTTGTATGTCTTGGTAGCAGTCACCAATGTCATGCTTGCATCGAATAAGGTATATTAGTGTATGAAAACTTACATTTAAAAGTGATCCTCCCCTAAATGAACCTGGACATAGCACAATTCTGATTCTGAAATATATTGAAGGCATTTATAACTCAACTCCTCTGTAGTTGACATTTTAAGGTATGTTGCCTATCAACAGGGGCGGCCCGGCGGGTGAGTGGTTAGTGCGTCGGCCTCATAGTTCTGGGGTCCTGGATTTGAATCCAGGTTGGTCAACCTGTGTGGAGTTTGCGTCCACATGCTCGGGTTTCCTTGGGTACCCCGGTTTCATCCCACATTGGTTGTTCATCTACTGGTGCCCTGTGTTCGGCTGGCCACCGATTCAGGGAGTCCCCCGCCTCCGGCCTGGTGTGAGCTGGTATAGGCTTCAGCACCCCCGCGACCCTTGTGAGGATCAGCGGTTCAGAAAATGAAAAAAATAATGCCTATAAACAGACGTAAGTAGGTGGCCAGCAACCATGAATTGGGAAGGTAGTCATGCACTAACTGGATGCATTGAATAACAAGTTACTGTATGTAAGTTTCTATCTCCTCTGTGCATCATTTTATTGTTATCTCCTGCTTATGCCTGTAATGACATGTTTGTAACATTTACTTTGCAAAACACAAATAATTTTTATTTTGTTACAAAATAGAACATAAGTGAACATGCAGGTAGTCAAATTTGGTTGTAGGTTTGCTCAAGCTTGTGACAGCCCCTAGACAAGAGGAGAGAGATAAGGATGAAGAGGCGGAAGTAATACCAAGAGCAAGCCAATAAGATTGGAAACAGGCAGGGGCTCAAAGAGCAAAATGAAAGTTGTTGAAAAGATTCAAGAGATGATTAAAACGCAGGTTTTAACAAGACAATAGTGCAGAGATGCTTTGCTTTCTCAATCCATTGTAATAACTCTTTAGAAGTTCCTTTGTATCCACTCCAATAAGAGTAATTGGTGTCATTTTCAAGTGTCACATGGCACTTTTTATAAGCCAAATTCACACTTTTTAAAAATTGATTGCATATTGTAATTTAACGTTTATTTTAATTCGACATTGCTTTACACTTCTTATGAGTTTTTTTTAACTTCAAAAGATAGTACGGTCATCCCACACCACTTTGCAGCTTCAGTACGTTTTTATTTTTATTTTTTAATTAAGCATAAAAAAGTTCTAAATCATGCTGAAACTCGCAAGCGGAAGAAAGTTCCGTCTTCTGATTGCCACTAAGAAAATGGCGGAAGACAGAGTACGATTCCAGGATGTATTATTGACAACGGTGAGATATTTTTCTCGTATTTTGGAATATTTACTTTGAAAAGTATGCTTCAAATGGTCTTGTGAAGTTGTAGTTTGCATCGAAATCTCAGATACTGTGAACAGGATGTTCATATTCTCCCGTGCTTCTGTGATGACATGGTGCCACTACAGATGACGAGCTGACTGCCAGCTTGGTGCGTCAGCTGGCAGCATGTAGAACTGGATCTGAGGCTATCTTGTACTAACAGCAACAGATAGTGATGACTATCAGTTTCCATGGAAACTTAATTTCAGACAGGCTTGTGTCTGAAATCATGTCACCCCCTGCATTTTTATGCACAAGTAAATTTTACATGCATCATAAGTAGTATATACAGACTGTGGACTATTCTCATCTGTTTTATGATGTTTGTAAACAAACTTTTACTATTGCATACATTCCATTTTTGATTTAATGTAAAAGACATAGCCGCCTGATGGTGTAGAGCAGGGGTGTCAGACTCGGCTTGGTTCGCGGGCCGCGATAACGTCAACTCGATTTCATGTGTGCCGGACAATTTTAGATATAATATTTAGATTTTTTTTAATAAATTGATTAAAAGCCCTGAATATTCATTTTTTTATAGATCTAAAACCATGTTTATTTTAGCTTTTTTATATATTTTTAGATTTTACAAAATTATTTTTGAACTAAAAACACAGAAAAAAATGATTAAAAAAATATAATTATTGATTTAAAAGGGGGAAAATCAGGAAATTTAATATACATCTATACTCTTCATTTTAATTTGATCTTAAAACAGAAAGTCGGCACTCATGATTTACTTTCCCGGGCCACAAAAAATGATGCGGCAGGCCAGATTTGGCCCCTGGGCCGCCACTTTGACACATGTGGTGTAGAGGTTCACTCGCCTGACTTCAGTGTGGGCAGGTGCACGCTCGATTCTCGCTGCTGGCGGTATGATTGTGAGTGCGGATGGTCTCTCTGTGTGCCCAGCTGACTTCGGGCCAGAGGCGGGAGACACCCTGAATTGGTGGCCAGCCAATCGCAGGGCACAAGGACACAAACAACCATTCATGCTCACATTCATGCCCAGGGGCAATTTAGTGTCCAATCAGCCTACCATGCATGTCTTTGGAATGTGGGAGGAAACCGGAGTACCTGGAGAAAATCCACAAAAGCCCGTGGAAACATGCAAACTCCACACAGGTGGCTAATTTAGAATTTATTATATTATTATTTAGTGCAGCAATGAGTTGGCGTTGGCCACCCAGGATAAGTGACCAATAAGATTTTTTTGTCTTTTAAAAAAAATATCTTTTAAGGGTTTCACAACACCCAGGTATTTTGTTTATCTTTTAACCCCTTTATTTCCATGTAATTCTTTAAGTCTCATTGACGATAGATGTTCAATCATGTGGCATCCAATAATCCTGCTGTGAATTGAAATGATTTATCATTTGTAGACGTCCAATTCATTTGAAATGGCAAAGTAAAGCGGTTCAGAAAATGAATGAATGAATGAAATATGGTCATTAGAATCCAATGCTCTTTCCAATGTAGAAGTAAGTAATGATGTGAATCAACCAAATGAATCATAAATGCTGATATGTTTGATATAGACATAATGTCATAAAAAAACAAAAACAAAGAAACAAAAAAAAACACGTATTTTCAAGTTTTTATAATTGTTACATTACTTGTTTTACCCATGCTATATTGATCATATTTGATTGCTAACACACCCAAAACTATCAAAAAAGTGTGAAATTTGTTGAATTATTCATTTCAAGAGCAGTTCTTTTTATATGATAATCAATGCACTCCTATCGTACCGTCTGGCAAAATTAAATAGACAGGACCCTGAATGTGTTTATTTTAATGTGGTAATTCCATGCACAGTAGTTAATAATAATTGCAACCATAGTTGTAATTTCCTCCTGTGATACAAATTATAATCAACACCTGCTGGTTCGAGGAGGAAACTAAAGATTGCAGTTGAATGCATATAAAAAAAACAGAAAGTAGCCTCCATGTTTCTTTGCAGAATAAAGACTTACAAGTGTCTAGTTTCTATAGTAACGCAACATGAAATTGTGAAAAAAATTCAGTCATTATCCTTTCTGGAACGTTTGCCCCAGATGTTTTTTTTTTGTGGCAGTCTGCTCCTTTTCTTTACATTTTCCACACTTTTTTTTAGGTCGACAAGTAATCTGTAAAAAGGAAGTTGTGCCTTTAAATGAAAGTGAGACCAAATGTCAGATTTGTCCCGTCCGTTTGTTTTGGCATGGCTGTATATGGAGAGTATGTTTTAGAGGACCGTTTGAGAAAGTGTGTGGTGTACTATTACAATACTAGCCCGAAAATAATCATTTTTGCAATGTTCTTCTTGCTTTGCTCATTTTTCTTTAAGCGCTTTTTTACATTCTTCCTCTCCATCAACTCAGTTACTCGCATCACAGCAGAGATCTGAGTGCAACTGCACAAATTCCATTCCACTTACAGTAATGTGTTTGCATTTTGTTTTATGGTATAGTCTAACACACCATGTTACATTACCTTTAATGACAGGAGACTTAAAAAAAACAGAACTGACAAATTACTTGTAGTTGTTTTTATTATACTTGCAAATCCAAATAGCTATCGTTATTTTTATCAGCCTCACACTCAATAAAATTTAAACTTGTAACATTGAGTGAGAAGATGCTTGTTTCAATAATTTACACTTTCCTGCCCCAGAGGTCATAAATGGCCCAATGGGAATTCATACTAACCAAAGTATAAGGATTATTAACACTTAAATTATTTCATTCATTTTATACTCACAATTCAAATAGCTCAGAGAGCTATACTACATAAGTAAAAATCTCAAGTTAAACGTTATTTCCTTTGCGTATGCTTTTAGTACATTAAAGATCATAGATGTCCTTTCACTTTGGTCTTAAAAAGTACATTGAAAGTCTTTAATTTAGTTTATTCCTCATAGACAACGATTTGCGTGGAAATTGATAAATCAACGATAATTCGCCTTCAGTCGTCCCACTCTAAATGGACTGGATGTTTTTTCATCATCAATGATAGCATATGAGTTAAGAACTCATGTAAGGTCTTCTTTATCTATGTCTTAATTTTTAGTAGATTGGATTATTAGAATGGTGGTCTTAAAAAACCCCAGCAAGATGCAAATAAAATCCAGAATGTTTCTTCCAGAGAGTTCTGACAAATACATTTAAAGTGGACCATGTTACATTGGTCATAAATTACAGTCTCCTCGCCTTCACGAAACATCAACTGGTTAACGCGCGTAAATACTACACCAGTGACACTCTGAAGAAGGCGGAAACAACGCGGCGAGACATGTTAGGTGACTAAAACCTAAAAAAAAAAAAAAAAACACTGTTGTCCGTTATGAACGAACCGGTCAAAACATTACAGTCTCCTGTTTAGGATAAATTAAACCTAGTGACCCAGTAACCTTGTATAGCAGGTACAGTGATATATATATATATATATATATATATATATATATATATATATATATATATATATATATATGTATGTATATATATGTATATATATGTGTATATATATATATATATATATATGTATATATATATGTATGTATATATGTATATATATGTGTATATATATATATATATATATATATATATATATATATATATATATATATATATATATATATATATATATATATACCACTGTTGGCGGTATGATTGTGAGTGTGGATGGTTGTTTGTCTCTCTGTGTGCCATACGGGTGACTGGCGACCAGTGTGTAGTCTGCCTTTTGCCTGAAGTCAGCTGGGTTAAGCTCCAGCAACCCCCTCAACCTTTTCGAGGATGCGCGGTACGGAAGATGACATGACATATGTACCAATTAGTCTTTTGGTTGTTTTCACAGAGTTTGTCAGAAGATATGCAATTATTAGCTCAAAGTTGTGATAAATATATGGAAAAAAAATTCAGGGGCAATTTTAAAACTGAATTGTTTTCTATGTTATCAATTATTTATTTAGAAATAGTATGCCCTTAACCATATCTAAAAACAAGGTTAGGATAATGTGCTGAACCAAGATTATGTTACTCATGTTTCTCGAACATAGATTCACATTCAAACAATTTGAAGTCTTTTAATTTTTTAACCAATTTCAAGCACAAATGTGATGTAACTTAAAAATAAATAATGTTTTCTCTCCTAGTAAATGAGATTGAAGTGGTTCACTCACCTGTGACTTTGGTGAGGGCAGCAAGGTTCAGTTCAAACTCATTCATTGTGAATGGTTGGAAGCTTTTATCCTCGCTGCACCCTGTGGTTCGCTGAAAACCTGCATTCCAGGCTGAAATATTCCTTTTGTGAATTCAACTTGAGTATGCTCAAGCGTCCTGCAACCCTGAGCAACATGCAATAGGAATGGATGGCTGGATGGTTGCAGTACTAATGAATCTAAATAGTTATCTTTATAGTTATCTTTATTTGTGTTTGTTGCTCTTCCGAATAACATGCAAGGATTGCTCATGGAACCTCGTTGACGATCAGGCAGTCAAATGCGTCTACCAGATATGGAAGATGTAGTGGTAAAGATAATACTTGGTGGTCAGGGCGAGACTGTATAACTGACTGGAGATAAGTGTGGCTCCTGAACAGGAATTAAAATTCACTGCAAACCTGCACTGAAACAATGGGATCATTTTCAAAATTAAACTCACAACCCACAGTGCACTTAAAATATTACAATAATAATTAAACAATATTAATGGAATGCTATAGAATTCTGGAAAATGGCTAGAGCAGCTTATGTTGAAAAATGGCGTTCCCCTCCTCTCTCTCTGTCTCTCTCTCTCTCCCATCCTTCTCCTCTTCTGTCTTTCTCACAGTGTGGACAGTTTGGACTGCAGTTGGTTACTTAGCAACCAAAATCACATCAAAACTGTGTCAGATGCAGAGAGAACATAACACAATCAAAGTAGCTCTCCTAATCGCCATAATCAGCCACTGTGTTTATGTCTGACAGTCTCCTTTGGTAGCATGGCAAGACATCACATCATTTAATTGCATACCCACACAATAATTTCATGTGCACACATTAATTATGGTACACGGTCGATTGGTCGCCGGTCTTTTGGTCGCCGATCTTTTGGTCGCCGGTCTTTTGGTCGCCCGGAAGGTAAGTGATAATTACCATTTAAATCGTTGCTCAAATTCCCTAAATACAAACTGTGAAAGACTATTTAGTCATACTTAATGCCCTAGTAATTATTAGGCTAAAAAAAAGCTCAAAATTTCCCGGTCTTTTATTGTTTTTTTGTTGGAGAACTTGTTAAGACCCTGACTGACGTAGCTTCTTAAAGGGACAACGCATGTACATACAAACTCTTATACACTCACACGTCGGCTCAGTGAAACTACTCATGGCCATTGTTGGCTTTTATTGATGCGTAGACCGTGTTGTTTTACCTTGTTTTGTCGCCGGTCTTTTGGTCGTCGGTCTTTTGGTCGCCGGTCTTTTGGTCGCCGGTCTTTTGGTCGCCCGTTGTCGCGGTCGGGGCGACCAAAAGACCGTGACCAAAAGACCGTGACCAAAAGACCGGCGACCAATCGACCGCACACGTTAATTATGGAGTTCAAATACATCCAGCATTAGTTTTAAATAAAGTGACAAGCTTGTTTGCTGTGGTCCTTCGCAATACGCTTTTACAATCTAAAAATCTCCATGAATTTTTATTGAAGATCTAATGTTATCATAGCCTCTACCTTTTAGTAGCCTACTAAATAGGTACAGTCAACCCAGCAGCTCAAGGTCATGTTAGAAAACATGTTTCAGGTATGTTCTTTGTGGATGCGTGCATGTGTGTACATTGGACAAGGCCAGGCCCCACAAGGTGTACCTGCTCTATTTCTGGATTCCTGCATCCCTCTCATTCTTTCTGTCCTCCCTTTATCCTCTTTGACATCTGTGACACACACACAGCTACACAGGAAGTTTTTCCGTACACCAAAGAATACTGTACACTAGTACAGTATTAGCAGCAGTATTGAGTACAAGTTGTGGTATCTCATACTAGTAACAGTACTGGTACGGATACAATATTAAAATCATAATCATTGGTATAAGGGAGCACTAAGAATGAATGTACTGTTCAAGATTTACTGTAGATTCCAACTGCGGATGTTCTTACCAAGATGGTTGCGAGCTATGCGTACCATGAAAAGTAGCACATCATTGCCCGTGTTGATGATTGATGACGTCGAATTGTGTGGCGTCCGATCATACTTATATACTTACTAATATATACATTTCCGCTAGTAGCTGCTGTCTAAATTGTTTGAAGTGGGAGGGTGGTGGCCTGCCCTTTCACTTAAAATGGATTGGACTTCTAGGGCCATCACCAGCAATTAATGAGTAAAAGCAGTGTCAAAACAAGCCATGATAGCAATGTCTTTGCAGAAAAGTATATACAGTGATTTCATTCAATCATTCATCTGCCATACTGCACATTCTCGAAAGGGTTGCGGGGGTTGCTAGAGCCTAACCCGGCTGACTTCGGATGAAAGGCAAACTACACCCTAGACTGGTCGCCAGTCAGCCGTAGGGCGCACAGAGAGACAAACAACCATCCACATTCTCAATCATACCTCCACCAGTGGGAATTGACCAAAGTCAGGCACATTTCTATTCAAACATTTTTTTTCTCTCCAAAAAACGTTGTATCAAAACAGTATTATAATTGGCCGATACAACATAGCCAAGTATAAGTATTGTGAGCAGGGGCCAAGTAATTGTCTCACTACAACACTATTGTACACCATGGGCTGTCATTAAATTGAAAAAATTGAAAGAAAGCATGAGCAGAACAAGGAGAGCGAGCGAGCGAGAGAGAAAGAGAGAGAGATTGAGAAAGAGAGAGGGAGGGAGGAAGAGAGGGTGAGAGGCAGAGAGGGAGGGGCAGGGGGAGAGAGAGAAAAAGGGAGAGCAAGAGGGAGATAGAGATAGAGAGAGAGCGAGAGAGAGAGAGAGAGAGTGAGAGAGAGAGAGAGAGAGAGAGAGAGAGAGAGAGAGAGAGAGAGAGAGAGAGAGAGAGAGAGAGGGAGGGATGGTGAGAGGGGGAGTGAGGGAGAGAGGGAGGGAGGAAGAGATGGTGAGAGGCAGAGAGGGAGGGGCAGGGGGAGAGATAGAAAAAGGGAGAGCAAGAGGGAGGGAGGGAGAGAGAGAGAGAGAGAGAGAGAGAGAGAGAGAGAGAGAGAGAGAGAGAGAGAGAGAGAGAGAGAGGGAGGGAGAGAGAGAGGGAGGAAGAGAGGGTGAAAGGCAGAGAGGGAGGGGCAGGGGAGAGAGAGAGAAAAAGGGAGAGCAAGAGGGAGAGAGAGAGAGGGAGGGAATCCTGGTGTAATTGCGTCACGCCTTTCCGTGGCCTTCTCTCTTGGGTGTCGAAAGCGAGGTGGGGAGTTGTGGAGATAGAGAGATGAAAAGAGCGAGGGAGGTGACAAGGGAAAGGGGAGCGAGTTCAGGGACAGTCTGATTTATGAGGTTCTGTTTCTTGCCATCTTTGGGGACTTCTCAGAGATGAGCTGATATGGAAAGCACACATTCTTACACACGAACACATACACACACACAAGCCTTTTAGGCCTGCATCCTGCCATTACAGTCGCTAAAACCTTAAAGAAAGAACACAGCAGGAAGTGTCTGCTGTCTGTCAATACCGAGAAGGTTGGTGTAATTGAACGATGATCAAATCACTCTCACATACGGCTCAGAGTATGGACTGGAAACACCACAGTTGTTTATGATGGTGTGAAACATCACCAGAAACTAAACAGGTGAGTGACCTACCCTGTACGGCTGGGTGTTAGAAAAGATAGGAAAGAAAAAGGATGTCTCCACATACATGCTAGGAGCACACATAAAGGAAGTAAGGATAACAGAGTGTATGAACAATATCATCAGTGGTAAAAGGAGAATATGCAGCATCTCATGGTCCAATACCAGCTGCTGCTTGTCAGCTGAATCATCAATGTATTCCACTGAGAATGATCTCATCAACAAATTAGTGACTAACTGCTCAGGTATTGTGTTTAACTGACCATAGCAGAACACATTTTGCACCAGTCTACATTTCCCACAAAAATGTTGTCAGCTCAAACAAGCGACTCATTAACACATAGTGATTACCACAGAAAAACATTTGGGTTTTTGCTCTGACAGCTTTAAAAAAATTAATATTAATATTTATACATATATAAATACTGTATTTTCATGACTATAAGGCGCACCACATTACAAGGCGCACCCTCAACCCTTTATTTTTTTTCCATATATAAAGCTGTTTTATGTGCCACCAATCTTAAATGCATGGCATTCCACAAACTGTCTTTGCTTTCTAATGAAAATAATGAAAAAATAAAAACCCCAAAAGTGTCTCCTGTCTTTAGGTTCAGGGTAAATACGGTATGTGTTTTAGTTTTGTGCATATGACATAGACACACAATCTCAGCGAACCCCTTCAGTAAGGAGTGTGACTATGTCACGACATCTAATGGTATTGGGTTTACTCTCCTTTAATGAAAGGTAGATTGACTGGATCATGAAAAAAACATGAGACATGGAGGAGGCAGATGAATAGATTGCACTGGAGGTTTGAGTAGCAAAAATGAGAGCGGCAGTAAAAGATGGGGATTGGAAGTGATAGATGGTAAAGGAACATAAATGTGTCAGACAGGAAGAGTTGCAGGTGAAAGTCAAGCAACGGTGAGATACTATGCCAACTAGTCATTATTAAGTCCGATTTTCAATTTCCTCTTCACTGATAATGGTGCTTTTGCCTCGTTTGTTCAAATTTAAAGACATATTTTCTAGAAAAAAAAGTTTAAATTGTGAACTACATCACCAGTGTTTTCCTGAACTGGTTGCATAAATGTATAATCAAAAAGAAGTTGTGATTTTGGGAAAACATCAATAAAATGTGGGATGTTATTGTTTCATGAACATTTACCGTATTTCCTCACATATTAGCCGCCTCCGCGTATATTCCGTACCCTTAAAATTGACTTAAAATCGTTGAATTTTACAATTTCTCTCGTATAGATGACCCCTGATTCACAATTTTACCTCCATATTCATGGTTTTAATAGGGAGTACAAATGTGTTACTTTGAAGGAAAATCTTAAGAAAAATTATCGCACGTGGTATTTCTGAGATACTGTGTAAATCGATTGTTGGATTTTACCTTCCTAAAGGGTGTTACCCCTACGTAGACACATTCAAAATGGAAGTCACGTGAGCAGTACAACCAGGAAGTGTGTGCAGCGGTCTGAGTTGTCATCACTAGGTAAGATGGCGGCGCCCTGAGCGAGCAATGACAGGCACAGCCAAGTGTGTTTTTTCATGTTTTATGCAATACAAGTTCTACTGTATTTTTTGTTGTTATTGTTGAGCAATGTCAGTTTAGAGTAAAACACATTAAAATGAGCTGGAAGACCTCAAATCAAGATTGACTATTTTGACATTTAGAATGAAACATCACGGCAAAGACATGATTGTTCATTCATTCATTCATTTTCCACAGCACGAATTCTCAAAAGGGTTGCGGGGTTGCTGGAGTCTAAACCAGCTGACTTTGGGTGAAAGGCTGCTTACACCCTAGACTGGTCACCAGCAATGTTCCCTCTAATTTTTTGTTTGTCTGGGCAGAAAGACAACCTCCCTGAGCAAACTGAGTACCGAGCAACATCATCATTGCTCGCTATATATACACATAAATGATTTAGTAATAATAAAATGTAATGATTAATATCTATGAATGGGCGGCCCGGCGGATGAGTGTTCACGCGTCAGCCTCACAGCTTAAAAAAAAATAAAAAAATGGGGATTTTATTTTGTGAGCTCCATATGATTTGCTGTGCACAGAGAAGACAAGAGTACTGCGCAATTGCGCATGCGTGCAGCTTAGAGGGAACATTGGTTACCAGTCAGCCAAAGGGCACACAGAGAGATAAATGACCATCCACACACACAATCATACCACGATCTGCGGGAATTGAGCCCGCACCTGTCCGCA
Source organism: Stigmatopora argus (assembly GCF_051989625.1). Classification (NCBI taxonomy): domain Eukaryota; kingdom Metazoa; phylum Chordata; class Actinopteri; order Syngnathiformes; family Syngnathidae; genus Stigmatopora; species Stigmatopora argus. Next base: position 4,673,461 of record NC_135400.1, read on the forward strand.
CTAAAGTCAGGCAAGTGAACCTCTTCACCACGAGGCAGCTTAACATAAACCTGTGCACTGTTTTTGTACTTTGTCACAGTTAGAATAGATTATAGACAGTGTTCTTCTGATTACAACCCTCTAACAAGCTCCAAACTAGACAAAGAGGGCTATAAAATTCACCAATTGACTTAGTCATCTCTAAACAAGCACTTTTTCTGTTCGTACTTTTGTTGTGGCATTATGTGCACTGCTTTTTCACTTTGTCACAGTTAGAATAGATTATAGACAGTGTTCTTCTGATTACAACCCTCTGACAAGCTCCAAACTAGACAAAGAGGGCTATAAAATTCACCAATTGACTTTATCATCTCTAAACAAGCACTTTTTCTGTTCGTACTTTTGTTGTGGCATTATGTGCACTGCTTTTTCACTTTGTCACAGTTAGAATAGATTATAGACAGTGTTCTACTGATTACAACCATCTAACAAGCTCCAAAGTAGACACAGATGGCTATAAAATTTTACGAATTGATTTTGTCATCTCTAAATAAGCACTTTTTTCTGTTCATACTTTAGTTGTGGAATTATGTACACTGTTTTTTTCACTCTGTAACAGTTAGAATAGATTATAGACAGTGTTCCTCTGATTACAACCATCTAACAAGCTCCAAACTGGACACTCAGGGCTATAACATTTACCAATTGACTTTGTCATCTATAAACAAGCACTTTTTTTTCTGCTTGTACTTTTGTTGTGGCATTGTGTTGGATGTGGCTTTACTATTATTACCAAAATGTGAAACAAGAGTGGTTCTTTGTTGTAGTTTCTCAAATGCTCTTCACTGTCCATTACAAACTCAGCTCTACTCTATGCTATTTTTTTTATACCAGCACTGACCTGACAGCTCAACTCGAGTGGGCTTATCTTATTCCTGCATGCATGCGTGCGTGCAGGCACTCTATGAGATCTTTCAGTGTTGTCTTCATGTGGTTGTGTATCCATGTATGCTTACAAGGTTATATTTGAGAATCATGGTTGGGTGTGCATGCAAGTTTAGTTATACTTTGTATGTTTGGCACAACCCTTGATACACTGCCTTTTATTATAAGGTCGGATGTCATGTTTCATGCTACTATTATCCTTTTAAAGATCCACTATAACAAATTATTGTCTGTACATTTTGTAATAATGTTTTATTGACAATATAAATATAGTACATAGACATCTGCTGTTTTGGGGGATGTGCATGGAATTCAATGATTCAGCTGTTATTTCCATGTTCTCTCTGGGTACTCTGGTTTCCTCCCAAATCCTAAAAACATGCAGGGTAGGCTGGTTGAACACTCTAAATTTCACCTAGGTATGTGTGTAAGCGTGAATGGTTGTCTTTGTCTTCTTTTTGTCTCAACTGGAAGGTATTTCAAACTACATTGGGCATTTGATCTAAATGTTATCTGACATTTTTTTATTGGTTGGGACTGTCAAAGATTTCACATTTGAACCTTAACTCCTTCATGCACATGGTTCGAACACGTGTCCATGTTGGTGATCCTCCTCAACTGTGTCACTCTGGGGATGTTCCGGCCTTGTGAGGATGTCACATGTCTGTCAGAGTGGTGCCGCGTTCTCCAGGTTTGTAAATTATTGATGATGTGGCTCTTTGCAATCCTTCTGCTGTGAAATTAGATGAGATTGTCAATAATTTATTACTCGTAGCTGTCCAATCCATTTGCAGTGGGAACGGTGGCATTTCATTCAAAGTAAGAATTCCCACTTCAAAAGGATTGGACGTCTTAAACTGTCAAAGACTTCCATTGAGTTATCCCGAAGGAAAAAACATTTAGACCTAGTCAAAATCTATTCCCATAAAACTACAAGCAAAAAGACTTAAAATGCCACTGTAAAATGAAGAATTTTGATAGAGATTATTCTCTTAGAATTGATTACGAAGAATTGCAGCCCTATGGTTTAGTGTACCGGTAAATAATTTATGGGCTGATTGTAATGTTCAAAGGCACCTGAGTTAACCAAGCAATCAAGGTGCCAAGAAAAGTGATTCTGAATATATAATATTCCACTTTGGTTAGAGTTAGACATTTCATATTATGCCATAAAAAGACATGGTAATGGTAATTTGCTAATATACATTTAACATCAGGCTCAGATCAACAAAACTTCTATCCACCCTTTCCTACTTCTTCTCTTATGTCATTTGTTTAATATGCTTTGTAGTCAAAAATGGAAATATACTACATATCATGGCAATACTAACTGTCTAATTTCATTTATTTATCAATATGTAAAACAAACTCCTACTCCTGTTCTGTCTGTTTTCCCATCAGGTTTTGGATGATTGTATATTTGCTTTCTTTGCGGTGGAAATGATCATCAAGATGGTGGCTCTAGGGATTTTTGGCAGCAACTGTTACCTTGGCGACAAATGGAACCAGCTGGACTTTGTCATCGTCATGGCTGGGTGGGTGTCCCAAAATGTTATTTTCTCCTACCCCCAAATTTAAAACTGTAACCACTTATGACTGAATGACAGTGGTGCGTCCCTGTGTTGTTGTTTTTTTAACACACAAAAGTAACTCATATACAAACACACATTCAGTGTTTTACCCCTTTGGCGTATTTTCTTCAGGGGGTTTATATAAAAGCAACTGTTTGTTTGTATGCCTCTGAGTAATGCTAACGGTAGGCCTCAACATTATCCAACCAACCATTCATGCTTGTGAACAATCTCAAAAATTCCATCAAGACACTAGCAAAATAGAGTTGACACTCAGAATCTTCTGTGTTTGCAATTTAAAAAAACTAAATAATTAATCCGCGCGGAGACCCGGTGACGTGAGTGGTTAGCGCGTCGGCCTCACAGCTCTAGGGTCCTGGGTTCAAATCCAGGTCATGTCCATCTGTGTGGAGTTTGCATGTTCTCCCCGGGCCTGTGTGGGTTTCCTCCGAGTACTCCAGTTTTCTCTGAGTACTCCAGTTTCCTCCCACATTCCAAAGACATGCATGATAGGGTGATTGGACACTCTAAGGCAGGGGTGTCAAACTAATTTTTTTGTCGCGGGCCACATGGTAGTTTCAATTACATCCGGAGGGCCGTTATGTCTTCCCACTAGGCTGCCAAAATTAATCGATTAATAAATTGACAGCTTTCTTGATCGTGCTAATCGATTGGACATTCAAATTAGTACAATTTTTTGCAATTATTGATTGATTTAAAATGAGGAAACAGGAAATAATCTACAATCTTCATTTGAATTTCATCACAAAACAGAAAGTTGGCACTCATCATTTACTTTCTCGGGCCACACAAAATAATGCGGCGGGCCAGATTTGGCCCCCAGGCCACCACTTTGACACATGTGCTCTAAGATATGGGTGTGAGTGTGCATGGTTGGCTGTCTCCCTGTGACCTGTGATCGGCTGGCCACCAATTCAGGGTGCCCACCGCCTCTGGTCCTAAAGCGGTTCATAAAATGAGATGAGATGAGAAAATAAATAATTAAAGTAAAAAACAGGTAGTCTTACCTCTACTTATGAAATTAAATCACTCTAAAACGTGTTTTGGAACTTGGATTTTTCGCTAGTAGAGCAGTATTTTTAATGTAAATTCTCAAATTCGTTCCACGGTCCTTAAAAAGAAACTAACAACAAAACCCTTTAAAAATTATCATAGTTCCACAATTTTGTATGAAATATGTGAAAAACACCCAAAAATAAAAGTAAATTATGAGAAAATTATTTATTAATGTATTCAAATGAATAACGAGCATGCAAAAACATTTCATGCAGGAGTACAGTGCAGTGTAAGGAGGAAGATATCATTAGCACACGAACATATGCACATAAAAACACGTAAACAAATTCAAATTATAAATTAAAAACAACTCCGTACTTATTAAATAGAACTCCAAAGGACTATAACAGTCTCTCCATCATGTCGTTCACTACATAGAGGCCATGCCAAGGAGTCGTCGCTTTAAAAAAAAAATCTCCTTCAGTAGTGTAGTACTAATGCCAGGAGGTGGGTTTCAAGTGGTCACTATTGCCAGTCAAAAAGAGTTGGTTTTTCGAGGCTCCAATAGGAAGTCAGTGGAGTGTCAGGCAGGAGGCAGGACAATTTCCAAATAAAATAACAGACACAGGAAATGTATTCATCTTTTGGTGGAGGATTTCGTAAATTGGATCTTGTTTTTATATATTGGAAGGTTATTTGCATATCAAAGTGTTTCATAACCTGAAAATGTTGTATTTAGACGCATTTGTAAGTAGAGGTATAAATCTATATGATACGGTATATAAACTGAGTGCGATAGTGTTATTGATTTTGGATCAGAATTTAAGGAACAAGGTCGCCCGGTGGACGACCTGTTAGCCCGTCGGGCCTCCAGTTCTGAGATTGAAACTTCAATCCCAGTTAGGTTCTGACCTTCCTGTGTGGAGTTTGTAAATTCTCCCGAGGCTAGCGTATTTTTTCTTAGTTATTTCGGTTTCCTGACGCATCCTAAAACATGCATGGTACGCTGGGTGAACACTTGCCCCAAATTGCCCCTAGATATGAGTGTGAGCATAAGGGTTGTTTATCTAGTTGTGCCCTGCGATTGGCTGGCTACCAATTCAGGGTGTCTCCTACCTGTTGCCCATGGTTGGCTGGGTTAGTGTTGGGGTTATTCTGGATAATATTATAGATGTATGCATTTTAATTACTTTTGTATAAGAGTGTCTTTAATTTGAGACTGAGGAAAACTCGAGGTCACCCTGCTGGCTCCAGCTTGTTGACGTAACACCTCACCCTCCAAGGACTGTTTACTGGGAGATACACCCCGCAACCCAGACACCCAGATGCAAGTTCGCAATGAAGATCTGCGAAGGACTCATAAATTGCTTTGACTGGGACGCCGGCAGTTTACCTTATAAAGAAATTATTATGCTTATACTGCAAATTCTTACGCAGGTGTTTTGGTTTCGATCGAATATGAGCAGTTGTTTTTTTTACCTTAATGGTGTTATTCGGTTAGCTTATGCGATTGTTTTGAATCAGATTACATTAAATGTTTTCAGTATGTCGCGACTAAATGGAGAGAAGAGTATGCCGCTCTTCAGAATCCTTTTGAACGAAGGCGAGTTATGAGTGATTCTCCTTGCAAGTTGTAACCAGTGTATGTTTAAAGATGTCTTCCATGTTAATTAAATTGTATTAATAATTAATCCATCAGTTAGCCTCCAGCACCGCCACAACCTTTGTGAGGATAAGCGGTATGGAAAATGAACAAATAAAAAAAAAGCAATGCAACTATGACATGTCGAAAGCGCTCTCAACAAATACTGCATGCTTGAAGCCCTTATTAAAATATAAGCCTAATATTATTTTAGTAATGCCAGCTTTGGTTGTGTTCAAAGTGAGTAACATAGAAAACATTCCTGTATCTGTATTTTTAGTGTATTGGAGTACTCGCTGGATGGACAGAATGCCAGTTTCTCAGCCATTCGTACTGTACGTGTCCTGAGGCCTCTACGAGCCATCAACAGAGTGCCAAGTAAGTCCATGTTTGAACATTTGCTGAAGCAGGTCACAATACCTTTTATGTACAGCTTTACTTGATTCAATATTGCTCAGTGACATTTTACCCTCAGATGCTTCAGTTCATATCTGATTCGTTGGTTGCCATTGAGGGTGATAGACATTTAATCCAATTGCCTAGCAGGCTGGCAGCGACTGAAGCGATTGTTCGAAGAATGGACGTTTGGTAGAACGGACGTTTGGTCGCCAGATTGTTACTGTTGAAACCAGCTCTCAAAATTATAATCATGAGAGAGAGTGTTTAATATCTAAATATCTAATATTAAAATATTAACAGTAAACTCTGTCATAATTTGACAGCGAGCGAACCCGGCGACCAAACGTCCGTTCTACCAAACGTCCAGTCGACCAAACGTCCGTTCTACCAAAGGTCCGGTCGACCAAACGTCCGGTCGACCAAACGTCCGGGGACCAAACGTCAGGGGACCAAACATCTTTCGACAAAACGTCCGAGTACCGCTAACCACAGGCAAATTGATTGAACATTTACTGGTGTCAATGGCAGTGAACAAGTCAACAAATATACAAGAATATACCAAGAATGGAATACAGAAGTACATAAAAAATTAATAATAAAAAGATAAATATAAAGTGAATTTGAACAATACAACTACAAATTAGAGAAACCTAAATAAAAAATCTTAAAATATAATTACATTAATGAATCGTAAAATACAATAAAAATAGACAGAAGACAATTTTAAGATCAATTAAAAAGTAAAAATGATGAAATAATTATAAATATATGAAGAATAAAACAGGGCGGCCTGGCGGATGACTGGTTAGTCCATTGGCCTCACAGTTCTGGAGTCCTTGGTTCGAATCCAGGTCGGCCCTGTTGTGTGGACGCGCATGTTCTTCCTGAGCCTGGGTGGGTTTTCTCCAGGTTTCCCCCCCCACATTCTAAAAATGTGCATGGCAGATGTGCCCTCCAATTGGCTGGCCACAAGTTCAGGGTACCCCCCGTCTCATGCCTGAAGTCAGCTGGGATAGGCTCCAGCACCCCCTGCGACCCCTATGAGGATAATCGTATCAGAAAACGAATGAAAGAATATATGAAGACTAATAAAAAGGAAGCATTTTCTAATTAAGTCCTTCTTTTATTTCTAAATTCATTCTTTTGATTATATTTTAAATTTGTTATGCACCAGTCTCGGATGTAGTTTGCCTTTCACACAAAGTAGGCTCTAGCACCCCACAACTCTGAAAAGGATAAGCAGCATTGAAAATGAATGATTTGTTATAAATATTTTAATTATTCTTCATAATTACTAACGTTTCTTTTTACTTAAGATTCTTTTTATTTTTAAATGTGATTTTCAATTTAATTTTCTATATTTAGTCCTTTTTAATCAATCCTATTATATGTATGTATTACATGAACACCTTACATTTTGCAACTCCAAACAACCCAAATTCTATTACAAAGTATAGCTGATTTTAATGTTTCTTTGCAGGTATTAGTCTTACCTACAGCACAGACTAGATGTTTGTTTTTCATCCACAGGGAGTGGATGTTCTACCTGAAAGCGTATCATTTAGCCAATAGTTGCTTTTCGGAGAATGTTTGTGGTGGGTATGGACAATGTGAAGCAAAATTTGTATGGTGAAACCTTGGTTAGTGTGTTTCCCTGGAGGAAGTGGGCTTTGTTTCTGGGCTGGGGAGCAGAAAGGGGTGACATGCAGGCAAGCTAATTCTTTGCCTTTAGCCTATTCAAGGTCAGGGCAGATACAGACTGGCACACTCCTGCCCTGAGGACCAAAATGCTTGTTTCCTGAAAGGCACACACAACCAGAACAAAAAAAAACTTGCAATGTTCACCATAGCCAGCCTACTTTCTCTGTGTCTCACATTGGATCACATTTTTCATCCTTTTCCTCTTTCAAATGTCATTAAGACATTAATTATTTCGATCCCTTTCCCGCCACTGCTACTTATAAACACACTTGGTCTTTGTTTGCCACTAACCATTTCGCATCCACTCTGTTTCTGTTCTTTTTGCCTTTCTGTTTAAAGAGATGAGAACTTGCCATCATTAGACAGATGTTAATGTGTTTTCCCTCTGTGGCTTAGTTACAGTGAGCAGTGCATGCTGTGTTTGTCATGTTTGCTAGTCTTCCGCTGATTCGCTCATTAAATCTCCCTTCATTATTTGTAACATCCTCATCCACGAACTTCTCTCCTGTGTTTACTTGTTCGCTCCCCTCTCAAACATCCAATTGGCAGCTGGAAAATAGCCTTTTCATTTTTGTGATGAATGCATTGGACAAATTTACAACATGATTAGCCACAGACTCAACTTGAAATAGTGGTGTAATATTAAATACTGGGCAAAGAAAAATCAAAGATAATCAAATAATGGCAAAAATACAATTTTAATCTTTCATAATTATTTTTTTTAAATCACATTCATATAGAACACTAGCCTCAAACCTGAAGCCCAGGAGCAAATGGCAGCCCATTACTTATTATGTTGACTATTTATTTATTCCTTATTTATTGTATATTTATTTACTTATTTTGTATTATTATAATTTATTGATTATTTATTGTGCACTTCATAGTGAAGCTTTAAATTCCATTATACTTGGAAAATGACAATGAAAGCATTCAATAAAACTCAATTGTTTTGTACCCATTAGACCTCCAATTGTGGCATTATTGTTGCCTGCATGTATTTCGCAATAGGAAATTAGAAACATTCATTCATTCATTCATTTTCTGAAGCGGTGTATCTTCACTAAGGTTTCAAGGGGTGCTGGAGCCTATCCCAGCTGACTTCGGGCCAAAGGCGAGGGACAACACCCAGAATCGGTGCCAGCCAATTGCAGAGCACAAGGAAGTGGACAACCATTCACGCTCACACTCATACGTCGGGGCAATTTAGAGTGTCCAATCGGCCTACCATGCATGTTTTTGGAATGTGGGAGGAAACCGGAGTACCCGAAGAAAACCCACGCAGACCTGGATTTAAACCCAGGACCCCAGAGCCGTGAGGCCGATTAAAAACATACGAATAAAAATATAACAACATAATAGGGCTATCGGATGGTGTAGGGGTTCACTCACCTGGCTTTGGTACGGGCAAGTGTGGGATCGATTCCCGCTCGGTGGGGGTTTGATTCAGAGCATGAATGGTTGTCTCTCTGTGTGCCCTCCGGCTGGCTGGCGACCTGTCGAGGGTGTAGTCTGCCTTTCGGCCGAAGATAGCGTCCAACAACCTTTGCGAGGGTGCGCGGTAAAGTTGATGATTGAATGAGCAACGTAATATACAATGTAATGACAATGAAATATACACATAAGATATATTAAATATTATTTAAAAAGCCATGAGTAATACAATATTACATAATGATTATGACAGTGGATCATCAGCATTCGATTGCTTCCAGCACCTCGAATTGAAATGGATTGAATATGTAATGCTATAAATATGGGGGTGGGCAAACTATTCCACGAAGGGCTGTGGTGGGTGTGGGCTTTCGTTCTAATCTCTAAATAGGTAACCATTCCAAAAATCGGGTATCTTGGAAGTGCAATCAGTGGATTGCAGTCAGGTGCTTTTTGTTTCAGCAGAAATCCCAATGTTTAAACTATCTGTGCTGGATCGGTTGGAACAAAAACTGGCACCAACAGCCACCCTTGAGGACTGGCTTGCCCACCCCTGCCATGAATACAAGTTTTTATCATAAATTTTTCAATGATTACAAATTATCTGGGCGTTTGGTAGCGAATTATAACAATTTCTGAATAGATCTTCATGTATTCAATTTCGAAAATTGTGAATTAATCGAATAAAGTCTTTTTTGGAAAATTCTAAAATAGATTGATTGCTGGTCAAATAGTTGTAGCAGAGAAGACTGAATTTATTGATCAAAGAGGCTAGTCAGAAATAAAAAAAGAGGGTTTCTTATGTTGTACACTGTAGGCACTGCCTTTTTATTTTGATGATGATAACCACACTAGACATGCTGAGATTGAAGCTTGCGCTTAAGTAATACCAGCCACCGGGAACATGAATTTAGATACCCGAGGACACAATTATGTCACACACTGTCACATTCTCTTTTGTCATTCTTTGTCATTATTTTGGCCAAAGAGATACAGTTGAGTTCAGACTACATGATTATTTCCTGCTATAAAGGTGTACACTTGGCCACAATTAACATTATGCAAAACTGTTTGTGTTCACTCATGTTTAAATACACAAGATCATTAGATCATTGGACTGACATTTCGTTTCCAATTATCTAGGTATGAGAATCTTGGTGACACTACTGTTGGACACCCTTCCTATGTTAGGGAATGTCCTCCTCCTCTGCTTCTTCGTCTTTTTCATCTTTGGGATTGTTGGGGTCCAGCTGTGGGCAGGACTTCTGCGAAACCGCTGCTTCATGGGAGGGAATATCAGAACGTAAGTCATCCAGTCTTGTGATAAAATGTAAAACATTCCTCCTTCAAGAATAGGTGTAACACTCTCACTGATCAACTTCAGAATTTTAAAAATTTTTAAATTTCTGGAAAAAAAGTGCACTTTGTGAAGCTCTGTGCATAATTGCAAACAAAATGTTATTGAGGACTACAACTCCTGCGATTGGCTGGCTACTGATTCGGGGTGCCTCATGCCTGGTACTGGGATAGGCTCCAGCAGCCCTCACGAGGAAGTGATTTGGAAAATGAATGAATGAAAAAAGGCATACTATTTCATGTCAAAAGGGATTCTCGCCTTCAACTATCAGGATCATACTGTCCTTTTGGTGTCTTTTTCACCTTTCCTACTCTCTTTTATTACTTCTCAGTCACCATGTTACACATAACAAAAATCTCACAAAACACCACCAAAACAAAAATATCACAAAATGTATATAGTGTACAGATATAGTGAAATGATGGCAAAAGTATTGCTTTTTTTCTACTTATGATTGTGTGATGTTTGTGTTTAGCTGTGTAGCTAAGTTAAATGTTATATTTTTGATGAACTCTTTCAGGGTCATTGACAATGATCAATATTCAATCATGTGGCTCTTAAAAACTAAATTAAAACTCTTGAAATCAGTTCATTCGTTCGTTCGTTCGTTGGTTCATTCATTCATTGTTAGTCTTCCCACTTCTCTTGCCATCAATGGCAGCCAATGAGTGAACACGGAAAATGCAAATTCAAGAGCACAGCATAACAACAGATTTTTTATGCAAAAACAAATACCAAATAACTGGAAATAAATAATGTTGAACTCCAATGTTGTAACTGGATACTGAATTTAAATATCATTACATCGATACTTCGATATTTTTTTCTTGGATGGAAAGCAGGGCCCGCTTTTTTAATTTAATTTGCTGTAGTAAATTCAAATAAAGCACAAAGTTGCTTAAACCACAAAAAAAAAAACTTAGAACTCCCTGACGACGAATGATGGTCGAAAGCACACTTAATACTGTTGTTGGGAAATAGCCAATAGGAGGCCGGCAATCGGGATCGGTATCAAGCTCCTGGACAGCTTGCTGATGAGTTGATCATTTGATTCAGGTGTGGTAGAGGAGTGAGATATAGAAAACAGACCAGATAGCGGCTCTCGAGGACCGTAGTTTGCCACCCCTGATTTAAGACATTTTACAAGTCCATATATGTATAAGTCCATATATGTATAAATCCATTTATGTGTAAGCAGCAGGGTAAAAGCAGTAGCGTTTTATAGTCTAGAAAATTACGATAGTTTCCAGACTGCCTAGATTATTTCGTCACCTCCTTAAATTTACATTACAATATTGATATTTTGGTACCATATTTGTGAACTAGATTAGTGAATATTTCTTTGTCTGTTTGTCTAGGAAATATAATTTGTCAATCAGCCCGTACTACATGTCAGAAGAAGGCGAAGACAGCCCGTTTATCTGCTCGGCACCTCGTGAAAACGGGATGCTTCGTTGCAAAGCTGTTCCAGCCTACACCGAGGCCAAGATTGAGTGCCATTTACCAGCACCTCACCAAAGTTCAGATGTTATTGGACTAGTCCCTACAGTGAGAGGGGCCAGTGTAAATGGATGTGTTAATTGGAACCAGTACTACAATGTGTGCCAAGCTGGGGATCACAACCCTCACAAGGGAGCTGTCAACTTTGACAACATCGGCTATGCTTGGATTGCTATTTTCCAGGTAAGAAAGAATGAAAGTAAGTTATTTATTGTTAGATGATAGTACAGTAAATGTTTTAAAGTAGTTTGTGATATGAAACTGGGTCATAGACAAGATCAGTATGAATACTTGTTATTTGAGATTGTTTTATGAAATTGTTATTCAATCAGAATCATCCACCCACCCAGTATTTTGTTCTTCTTTCTCTTTATGCTGCTCACCTTGCAGAACAGATTTTGATGCACGTTTCTTATTATATTCCTTTTAGTTATAGAATGAATAAAATGAGCCAGCCCGGTGTATAAGTGGTTAGCGCATTGGCCTCACCGTTTTGGGGTAGAGGGTTCGATCCCAGGTCGGGCCTCACTGTCTGGAGTTTGCATGTTCTCCTCAGGCTTGCAGGGGTTTTCAGCGGGTGCTTCGGTTTCCTCCCACATCCCAAAAACATGTATGGTCGGCTGGTTGAACACTCTAAATTTTTAATAGGGATGTGTGTGAGCGTGAATGGTTGTACTTCTCCTTGTGCCCTATAATTGGCAGACCACCGATTCAGGGTGTCCCTTGCCTGGTGCCCATCGTTAGCTGGGATACACTCGAGCACCCCCCGCGACTCTTGTGAGGATAAGCATTTCAGAATATGAATGAGGGCGGGCGTACGAGGGAGGGAGGTGCGGGAGGTAGCGCCGGAGGGAGGTAGGTAGGGAGAGACTGAGTGAGTGAATTAATTAATGAATTCATTATAAACAGTCAATCAATTTTGATTACAGGATAATGTTTTTTTATCGTTTGGTGTTTGGTATGAAGCCTAATATATTTTTTCCTCACGGTAGTGTTGCATGGCCAGGGTAGGTTTGGCTGTAATCTGAGAAGCAAGCTGAGTTGTAAATAGTGAGGCGTGAGCGTGTTATCGGCTTGGCTCAGCTCAGCGACTGATTTCAGGTGTCAGCATCCCAAGTGCTCATTAGAACTCTGAGTCTGGCAAGAAGCTGTGTCAATTTTTCGATACATCTGAACACAGGCACACACACTGATATTTGTGCAGATATTAAGGAAAGGAAGAAAAAAAGTGCAGATTCAAAGCTTTACTACTAAGTCCAAGTCATTTTTGTGTACTCAGGCTAATTCATATTCCTTCCTCAATTCTCTGTCTCAACCAGGTCATCACACTGGAAGGATGGGTTGATATCATGTACTATGTCATGGATGCTCATTCATTCTACAATTTTATATATTTTATACTGCTCATCATTGTAAGTAAAAACCTTCTTTCTTTAAGTATTAATTCATGTTAGAAAAAAAGATACTGCTAATTACCTAGTCACATTAATTGGTGTTTATTTTCTTTACCTTTTTCTGGTTGCCATTCTAATTATCTTTACTTGTATACAAAATTAAATTCCAATTATTTTTACATTCAATAACCCACAAAAGAAAACCAAACCAAGGTGAAGTCTTTACAAAGTGAATCCACACATTTGCAGACCGAATTTTACCAATTTTATTGCTTCAATTAAACATACACAAATATTTTTGCTCAGCACTTGCAGAAGTTCACATGCATTGCTTTAATACCATTCGTTTCACTTGGCTCTGTACAGTCTGCACTACTGGGATTTGGATTCTTGCCCAATTTGCATATATTTGACATGTTTCTTCTAGACGAAGTGCTTGTGTTAGGTTTTTCTTTCTGAAACCCAGAATAACCTTTCCAAGCTGTGCTGTGAGCACAGCTCCCTTCTGCTTCAGCATGATTTTTCCCCATTTTTTGCATTTCCTTTATCATGCTCTTGTGTAGCTTTTCAAAGATCCACACTTAAACGATATTTTTTCAGTCCTCTATGAGCTTGTCGTCTTCATGCCGTTTGATGTAGAAGTGCTTGTTATGCAACAGAAGCAAAAAAAAAATTGGGACCAAGAAAATCGGCTCCTTTATTTGGTTGCAGAAAAAACAAACGATACATTTTAGGGAAAAGGAAAAACAACATAGGAAATTGTTAGATCTCAGAGCTTGCATAACACATTTCTTCCTCCTTGATAATTAGCGCTCATGGCATGTCATACAAGCCAATTGATTAATTACTTACTTCCTCTTCAAAACCTTCATTTTGTATTCTGTAACATCACTATCAAGCTTGAATGATAATATATTCATAAATTAAGTAAAAACCAAAAATCTTAATTAAATGTACGCCCTAATAATATTTACATTGGTAACACTTTTGACCAGTCAACAGATAATAAATCCTTTGATTTCATTATTTTAAGGAAGTGACAGATGTTTTAATCTATTTTGTTAAGTTGAGATCTTATCTTTACCTTTCCAACCAGGTGGGATCTTTCTTCATGATCAACTTGTGCCTCGTGGTCATAGCCACCCAGTTCTCAGAGACAAAGCAACGGGAGAATGCTCTTATGAGGGAGCAGCGTGCTCGCTATATGTCCAATGATTCCACGCTTGCCAGTTATAGTGAACCAGGCTCATGCTATGAGGAGATGCTGCGTTACATCAGTCATCTTTACCGGAAGTTAACACGCAGAGTGCAAAGGATATATTCAGGATGGCACAGGTCAGATATGGGCTGTGTGTTATGCGAAACAGAATTTCTTAAAAGACAAAACTTGTAGTAAATGTACCATTGAAGCTGTAATTCTTAAGTGATAAGAATTTGCAGAGAAAGAAATGCATGTTTGTTATCAAAACTAGGGGTGGTAAACTCTGATTTGCCATACAAGGCTCACTATAACGATTATCTCATGATTTGGCGATATAACAATTATCAATATGTGAGTCAGGAAACCAACTTATGGTATTCTACAGGGCAGCCCGGTGAAGCGAGTGGTTAGCGCGTCGGCCCTACAGCTCTGGTTTCCTCCCACTTTACAAAAACATGCATGGTAGGCTGATTGGACACTAAATTGCCCCTAGGTATGAGTGTGGGCGTGAATGGTTATTTGTCTCTTGTGCCCTGCGATCGGCTGGCCACCGATTCAGGGTGTACCCCACCTCTGCCCCGGAGTCAGCTCAGCTAGGCTAGAGCACCCCCTGCGACCTTAATTAGGATAAAGCAGTTCAGATGAGATGAGAGATATTCTACAATGGAAATAGCAAACAGAAAAATGAGATATTTCTCTCCTTACGCTTTGAATTGAATAAATTTAGTACACGTATAGTCCGTTTGAAGTGTTTATTCCAACCCATTTCAGAAAAAAATGGTCTAGCGCCACCAATTGTAGATGATGAGTTAACATAGACACTATTAAGGTGAAAAAAATGTTCTAGTGGGTCATTTTGATAGCAATATATTGGTTGTTCTGTCAAACCAACACAAAACAATTTAGCAAATCTGGGCTGGAGCCTATTGAATAACTCATTGAATAAGATACAAAGTCCCTCAAAATATTACCATATCAATATATCACTACACCCGACCTACTTAATTGGGATAGCCTCGAGCAGCCCGTGACCTTCGTGAGGATAAGCCGCTTGGAAGATGAAGAAATGGATTAAAACACTAGAATTTCAATTTGGAGGGGAGTAAAAAAACTGTTAGTTCTAGTATTACTTAAAGATATACTGAGTAATGTCTTCATGTTATTGAGAAGGATCTATGTTGTTTCATTTTTTTTCTTTTTACCAGTAAACGTCGTAAAAAGGTGAATCCTAACGGCAGTGGTGGAGGAAGTAACAGTGGAGGTAATGGACATGGCCATGGCTCTAGCAGGGGTTCTGGTCCAGGTAGCGCTTTGTGGTTGAGGCCAATACACAACTTGTTGCAGCACCATCAGCACCAGCACTGTCGGTTCCCCAATGGGGGGCAGCACGTGAGCAGTGTTGCAAGTGCCGAGCTCTTAGCTGGAGATGGAGGTGTTGGAGAAGCAGTGGAACTGGAGATGAAGTCCCTTCCTGTTAGTAAAGGAACTACAAATGGAAATAGCAGTGGGGGAAATCAATCAGTTGTCACCCAAGGCATGGGGGCCTTGCTCAGGAGAGTAAATGGAGGGATGAATTACCCTACCATTCTGCCACCATTTGTCTGCAGCTACAGCAGCAAGACACCGCCACCTCATTCCCAGCAAGGTGGTCACAGTCCAGATCAGCACCCGCCAAACCATTCCACATCTGAACACACAGAAAAACTGAACAAGCTCTACCAGCTGGTGGGACAGCACAGTAAGAAGATACAAACTCAAACACAAAAACATTCATGTAGATTATCTGAAGCAGAAAAACAAAATTCATCCTAAATGCCGATCTAGATTGTTCCTGTTTCTAAAATTTAGAGGGTTTCTTTGTCCTATAATCTTGGACTGAAAACTCTTTACCAGACTCACAAAGTAATCTAATAAGAACAGTTTTTTTCAGGTTTCTTATTTAACACGACTCATCTTCTGGCAGGGTGTCACTGACTGTAATTTGTCAGCAATTGTTGTTTAGTCACTCAGTGTGTGGTGGCTTTTTGCTGTGATCTCTTTAAATAGCATGATTAGCTTATTGCAGGACCTCCTGTTCTGATGCAGCTATTGTAAAACAAACTTCTACCCCCAAACAAATAAACAAACATAAATAAAGAATAAAAAGCCACACTGGATGTCTAAATACTTGATCAGGACTGGACAACAATCAATTTCTAAATGTGATTTTTAGAATGAAGGTAGAAAGTTCAAGCATGACATCATTTACTCCCCGATGAAAACAAAACATATATAAAAAATGGTAAAACAACTAATCATATGGCATCCTCATCTGCTTCCAATGAGTGACTGAGGTCCGAGCTCTAGACAGTAATTTCCTTTTAATGGTGTTAAGCGATCATTGTCATGCTTAAGCTGTGAATCGATGGGTGAATAAAAGTGCATTTATTCATATTCACATCATTACCTCAGTCTTTACACTTGGAACTTTGGCTTCTGTTCATATTTTATTGAAATGGTATGTCCGTGCTAATTGCCCTGGTATAGAGACATCAGTCAGTGAAAAAAGTATATTTTTTATAAATCTAATGGAACCGTCAAAACAAGAAAACGTTAAACTTTTCATATTATAACCCTCGTGCAATGTGTGACCCTTTCCCACTATTTCCCTGGCAGGTCACCAGAATGTGTTGTACCAGCTGGCAGGCATGGTACCCAGTCCTCTGCTCCTGGAACTACTGAGCTGCCCTCTCTGTGCCCACAGCTTGGAGACGATTGAACTTGAGTTGGGTGATTTTGAAGGTTACAAGGGAGAAGTTGATGGACAGCACGACTTCCTTCAGGTCACTTTGGATTATAAACACTAGTAGTCTTTAACTCACTACCTACCATGGACAATGCTACATGTCAACTTCATTCAAACTTGGAGGACTGACTTTGAAGGCTCTTATTTCAGTGCCATTCTCGAGATCCGATCCATCTTGAGTGGGATAGGCGAATGAATAAACGTTCACTAATTCACCCCTCCTAGTCAAAATAGATCAGACATTTAGGGATGAGTTAGTACGTGACCCAAAAAGAGCGAAAGAAAATATGTTTAATTAGACAAAATTAGTTGCTTGCCTAACTTCGTCAATTAAAGCCAGTGGCTTACTATCAAAGTGCCATTACCAATGATAGTAGTCCAATTGATTTAAACTGGTAGGACTGGTTTGAACACTTATTTTTCAGTGCTACTGACAGCTCTAGACATTCAATCCATTTTGACTGAGAGTTGGGGTGAATGACCTTATAGCAAAGTACCATTTGATAGTACCAATGATAGATGTCCAATTCATCTAAACTCAGAGGAATGGCTTTAGATGCTCATGTTTCTGTGTCATTGACAGTGCTAGACATCCAATCCATTTTAATTTGAGCAGGCAATGGACATTTGTTCAGTCCCCACTTCCTAAACACCATCAATGGCAGCCAATGAGTTAATAGTAAAGCATAAAGTTTCGCTCTCATGATTGTCAACATTACATTTGACGGATTATTTGTCAAATAGGATGAGTAACCATATCTGTACTGTCAAAGGAAAGTGATCAACTTAATTTGTCACATTACTTAAAATTGTCAATTTTTAGGGAGGAGACCTGAGAAGTGGAAGAGGTCGGGGCAGACGACACGGGGTGATGCAATACAAAAACGGAGCACTCCGGGCATGGATGAATTTCAGGGAGAAACTGAAGAGAATAGTGGAGAGCAAATACTTTAACAGGGGCATTATGACTGCTATTCTTGTCAACACTCTCAGCATGGGGATAGAATACCACGAGCAGGTAAGGGACACTGAAATTTAATACACTTGTTACTGGAAGGTCCAAATAACCATGATGGGATCAGCTTGTAACTTCTCTAACTGAGGCAACTTTACTCTTGTTTGTTAAACTTTCAAAAATGGCATGCGTAATAATGCAATCAAACTTATAAGTGGTTCTGCATTGAAGTGAGTGGATGTATAGATAGTGTTCCCTGATTCGAGCCCCTTACTTGAATTTCCTGGATCACTAACTCTACGGTGGGTTAAGTGGACCAGATCATTGTAGATAGATTGCAGCTTTTCTTCTCCATTTGATGGATTGGGCCTGATTGTCACTCGGGAATTTGATGGATAGTAGCTTGATTTAGGGCACACACTCCGAAGGGGTTTCTATGCTTTGGGGTAATATAGTGGAAAGATTGACGAACTTCTCATTTAGGGCTCTTGATTTTCTATCCCCCTTTCCTAACCTACTTTTATTTTCTCATCCTTGCAGCCAGAAGAATTGACTGATGTGCTGGAGATCAGCAACATCGTCTTCACTAGCATGTTTGTTTTAGAGATGGGCTTCATGCTGCTAGCTTTTGGTCTATTTGGATACATAAGAAATCCATACAACATATTTGACAGCATCATTGTTATTATCAGGTAACGAGGTTCTTATTCTTACAAATACACTTGAGACTTTTACCACAGGCCGCTTCTGAAAGCATTGCTTCTCCAGCTTGTCAGGCATTAGCTGTGAGGTGTTGCTCTATTCATCTTTATAATGTGCTGACCGACTCATAATGAACCCATGAGTCAGTCCAGAACTGTTTCATGTAGGATGAAATAAACTACAATAAAAATGTAACAAAGTCGTGCCTCTACTTACAAAATTAATTGGTTCCAGAATTGTTTTCGAAACTTGAAAATTTTGTAAGTAGAGCAGTACTTTATATGTAAATTATCTAATTTGTTCCACCGTCCTCACACAACCACCAACTAAACCCTTTAAAATTGGTCAAAATGTCCCAATTTTGTATGAAAGATGTTAGAAACAAAAAAAAGAGAGAAAATAATAAGAAAATGATTTATTAATGTCATAAAATAACTAACAAGCATACAAAATTTAACCGTGTTGAAACGCAGGGGAACAGGAGGAAGTTAACGGTAGGCAACAGATAGAGCGCACACAAACACGAATACATGAACACACATCTCATAAACGCAACATTAAGAATTCAAACAACAACACTAACAACATTAATCAACAACAAACATTAAAGTTTTATGATGTATTTGGAATTTAATTTTTCACAAGACTCGTGAACACTTTCTGGATCGTTTTTTTCTACGAAGACAGAAAGTTCGTGAAATTTCTCCAGCATTTCTTTAATTTTTGCTGTTGGAATGTTCGCTGTTTGCTCCTCGTCCGCCTTCTTGCTCTATAGAGTTCGTTTTTATGCCCCTCGACCAACTCGTCATTCTCCTCCTCGCTGACCACTTCTTTTCATTCCCACTGGTAATTTTGTAATTTTCTTGGGAGGCATGATGATAAAACCAGAAGCAGCTGCTTCATCCACACTTGGAAAAACTCAAAATACCTACCGTCAGAACTCCATGACGACGGACGGCAATCAAAAGTACATAAAACAGAATCTTGAAACATGTATAGTGGTTGTTGTGAGACAGCCAATGAGGGCCCAGTAGAGTATAGTGAGGTTCTAAAGTGAGAACCAATGCATCCTGGACAATATTTTCAAGATAAAATAACGGATAAGTAAAGGCATTAGTTTTGGGGGGATTTCGTAACTTTGATCTTTTTCGTATCCCGAGGCAATCATTTGCATACAAAATGCTTTCTTAACCTGGAAATTTCATACCTAGAGGCATTCGTAAATAGAGGTATGACTGTATATAAATACTAACACATGTTACATCAACAGTCAAGTACTCACTTTAAAGTGATTTATTAATGACCAAATGTCTTTGTTTGAGAATTTAATGTGACTTAAGTGACCAGTCA